>NC_052500.1:69325481-69529773 GCF_016617805.1 Bactrocera tryoni
ATATATATGAAGATGCATTATATTTGAAGTTTCACAGGAACATAAAAAGGTTGTAGGAATCTAGGAAAAAGTACTTATCAATTCGGTTTACGTAAGATTTGCTCTTGAGCGTATATAGAAAATCGCCAACTCATTTTCTCGGAACATTTTAGTTGGTTAGATTAACATTATAGTCGACTTCCCAATAGACTTTTCCGGCTAACGGCAATAACAAAAATTGAAAATCGTTCCGAGTGGGCTTACGGGCACTTTCCGACAAAACTCCATCTAAAATTTCAAAAGAGGTCGTCCACTAACTAAAAGATTACCACGAGATTTTCTTAACACTACAATATAATTCCTCACCGAAGAATGATTCTTGACTTATAAAAAATTAAAGTTATATCCATAATTCCACTCCACACTGAACAACTTGAAGCTTTTATTTGACCTTAGTAATCTCTACAAGTCTATATGTCCTTAAAACTATAAGTTAGTTGTTCCACAAAACCGCCACAAAATAAAAAAAAATGTAGAAATGTCAGCAATAATGCCGTAACACCATTACCTACTTATTACTATGGGAAAATAAACTAAAAAATTTAAAAAATAATTAAATTTGATCTTAATCAATTTGGCCTGCCAACGGCTGGTTCTGTTCTAAATTTAGCAGCGAGTGTTGTGCTAGAAAAAGCGACATGTGGCAGGTAAGTGCTGTGTGGTCTGGGATGGTGTTGGCATTTTTAATTCAATTTGCTGTACGTTTGCCAATCGCCAGCAGCTGTAAGCCAGCTCGGCTCTTCACCATCACTTTGCCTTTCGGGTATTAAAAGGCTTGTTGCGCTGAGCTTGTTGGACGTTGCTCGTTGTCGGACGCTGCTTGACGCCTATCACTAAATCTATTAAGCATTTTAGTCCACACCTGTTTAGTTAGGTGTGTGTGTGTGTGTGTTTGTGGTACTCTGTATGTGCAAGTCATTCTTGCGTTTAACCCAAAGGCTCGAGGACACGTGAGTAAATTACCACTCGACGTCAACAACTGTTGACCTAATTCTCAAATACAGGGTGTTATAATGTGAGGAGTTAGCATAAAGATGAATAAATATGTACTTTCAAGGAAGCATACTTATATTTTTTTTAAATTGAATGCGTGTCACATGACAATTATAATTAGTAGAGCAAATATGTATATTAACTGACTTAAAAAGTACCTCACATACCCAATTGACTAAATTAACGACTCTATTAAATAGGCAAATATTGCAATTCAATTAAATTAAATATATGATTCAGCGATTATAAATATTTTGTTAATACACTAAATGAGTTAATTTGACTAAACTATTAACTAATTGACTAAATTAAGGCCCAACCTAAGCTCAAATTACTAAAAAAAAATGTTAATAAGAAGAAAAATGTAATAATTGATTGAAAGCATGGGTCAATTAGTATTAACAATTAGCTAATTGAGTAAATGAACGATTCAACTTAAATAGAAGATATCTGAATTTACTAAATAATATACATATATGAGCCAGTGAGTATAAATATTTAGTTAATAGATTAAATGAGTTAATTCAAGTAAACTGTTAACTATCTCACTAGATTAAATAACATCTTAATAAGAAAAACAATGTGCCAATTAAATTAAAACATGAGCAAATTAACGCAAACAATTAGCTAGTTTACTGAATTAATTACCCAATTAACTAATAAAATACTTTAATTTACTAAATATGTGAGTCAAAAAGCTTAAATATTTTTTTTATTAACTAAATGGGTCAATTAGTCTAAATTATTAACTAAATGACTAAATTAAGGTACTCTTCAAATAATTAAATAAATATGTCAATTTTAAGAGAAAATATGTTAACGGACAATTTGCTAATTGACTAAATTAACATATCAATTAACTGGTTTAACTAGTTTACTAAATATACACATGACCCAATAAATAAAAATCATTTTTTAATTAACTAGTTATGTCAATTACTCTAAACTATTAATTAATTGACCAAATTAGTGGCTGCTTGAACTCAAGTAATTAAAAAAAAATTTAAAAATTTTAGTTAGCAGAATAAATGTACTAATTGGCGCAATTAGTGTAGACAATTGGTTAATTGACTAAATTAAGGGTTGCCTGAAATCAAATAACTAAAAACTGATATTAATTTGTATAAAAAATGTGCTAATTAACTCAATTAGTGTAAACAATTAGCTAATTGACTAAATTAACATATAATTATTGGATAAAATTGTGTCATTAACCACACCATTAATTAAATGACAAAAAATTGTACTTTTATTTTTGTATGTGTCTAAATGATAACTTAATTGACTCAATTAGTGTAAACAATTAGCTAATTGACTAAATTAACATTTAATTTAAGGGATAAAATTGTATAATTAACCAAACCATTAATCAAATGACAGTAAATTGTACTTTTATTTTTGTATTTGTCTAAATTATTACTTAATTGACTAAATTAAGTTCGTATCTGTTAACTAAATGCCTACAGTAAAACTGACCGACGAGTATTTCCTACCATAAAAATTCTACAACTTAAAAAAGAGCCAATTTCTCCAGTATTGCACACCCTGTATTCAAACGAATAACTGTGATGCTTCCAGCAGATTTCGCTAGTCAACTAATCAATATTAATTTCGTTCATATTTTTGCTCTTTTTATGTTCTTTTTCCACTTGATATTTTAGATGCTGTCAATTAGAATGTACAAGCGGTAAAAAAACATTAAATGTTTATTTGCATAGTCCTATTTAAATTACGTGCATACTAAAGTGAATGACAGGTCAGCGCAATGAAGTGAAATTTGCACAAGGCAAAACAAGAATGCATTAAAATCGGGGCAAAAACGCCAAATCGACCAAACGTCGTGCATAACAACAATACAAAATTTATATAAATAGAAGCAATGCGCTTAATAATAACAACAGCGCCATGGCATGCCAACAGCATAACATAGCAGAGCATGGCATGGCATTGTTAAGCTAAATTGAAACACAAATTCATGCCTCAACTGAGCTGTCGAACGAATTTTATCTGCATTTGATGACTGGAAATATTTCAATTTATACACTTTCACCGCTTATTGCCAGCGCTGCGCGACAGCTCCGGCTATGCGATCTATTATTTACAACGATTATTTTGTACGACGGCAATGTTGGCTGTCACAAATGCGCAATATAAACTGCTATTGATTTGCACAGGCGGTCGCATAAAAGCGCTATACATACACTGATACGTAGAAAGGACTTTAACAATAATAGGTGAAAGCGCGCGCGTACATTTGTGTGTTTGAGTGAATGCGCATGATTTCCTTAGAGCGCGCGTGTGTTTGATTGAATGCGCGTGCATGAATTAAAGCGCGCGTGAGTTAGTGTAAGAGCGCGCCTTGTTAGCGGCATATATGTATGTAGTGAGCGCACAGTTCGATAAGCCAACGCACATATTAAAATCACATAAATCAAATAAGTGAAGTTGTGGCGTTGGCGGTGAGGAGCGCTAGCGTCAGCGCACACAGTGAACGCGCAAGTGCGCGCCGCTTTACCATTGCGAATGTCACATTTTGCAGATTGCTAATTTTTTGCGTTATTTTTTTCACGCATTCTACGTCGCTACGTGGACGAACACGTGTGGCGCGTACACAGAAATGAGGCGCCACCGCAGCGTGTTGTGAAAAATACAATAAGAACACACATATGAGGCAGCTTGTTGAAAAAAAGCTCATAAGAATAAAACTGATTGACTTAAAGGCGCTAACGTACATAACACACATTATTTTTTGACGAGCGCAGCGTCAAGCAATGCCAGTGAATTGGAAAAAAATAGTAAGACGTATTGATTATGTCGTAGACGCACACACGCACAAATGCGTGCGCGCAATCAACGCACTGTTTGTTTGTGGCAATCACGGTGCAGCCACAAAAGTAAACAACAGCGCGACAGCAAATAAGCAAAGGATCACAAAATAGACACACTTGCAAACAAACATATAAGCGCCTGTCTACATTAAAGAAGAAATCTTTATAACCAATGCGCTTACCAACCGCGCTTCATATCTGGCGTAGCGAAAATAAAAGTGTTAAGCGCCCGCTACACAAAAGACAACAAACGCAGGCGACACATCATTTGCCGCAACAACGTTCCATCTTGTGCAAGTTATCGGCGTATATATATCACTGTCACTACGTGGCAGACGCCAAGCAATGTCATCAAGTCGCGCACATAACACACGCAATGCCGCAGCGCCCACGGCGCGCTTGGCGCAAGGCAACCAAGTCGTAGCAAGTGCGAAAGTCAAGTGAGAAGAAGGCGCGTAAAAGAAGGCTGCTGAAAGGCGTTACGCGCGCTACATCGCATTCTAAGCCGTTAAGTCAGGCCAACTGGGGAGGTGAGTAAGGTACGCCAAGCGCCACAAACACCAGAGTGTAGCCGCATAAGACCAGATTGTCTTTGATGGATTGAAGAAAATGAATGGCACAAATGTCACAAAATCGACGCCTCTTTCATACAGCAGCAGCAACAAGCACAAGCACATTAGACGCAGCAACAATTGCCAGGCTGTCGGCAAGAACACTGATTGACTTTTGTAAAAATAGACTTTGAAGGCTTAAAGGAAACCAAAGTTAACGACTAAAAATCAATGCGGACGCATTGAAGTTGCCTGAAGAGTGGTAGGAAAGAGAATGGTTTAAAAAGTGCTTGGCATAAGTCACAATTACTTGGAAGTGCTATGTGTTGACACATACTTATTTGGTCAGTGGGATTGAGGTGGTGATGTTGGTTATTTAAGTTAAAAAAAAATTGTTAAAAAGTTTGGCTCACGACTCACAAACTGAGTGTAGTTACTCCATATACCGAAACATAACTTTAGTTAAGTAACAGCCTAACATCTTGAGAGGCTGATATGCTGATATCGGGCTAGTTGATTTCAAGATTCTAACGGAATAGTTAATCAGAACTTAAAAAAACTAAAAGTATTCTAAGAGCTATTATGAGGCCAGGCTGGACAGAAATTGACCTCGAACAGACTGCTTTGAAAATAGCTCTTGGGATCCATTTAGATCTTAGAAAAGTGTAATGAAGAGCTCGAAACACAAATAACCATGGAAGAGAGACTACATATGATACTGTACAAACCTAAAGACCTTAAAAACAAACCTTTATGCAGCTACTTCGAGGCATTATCCAAACTGACAGAAATTGACCTCGAACAGATTGCTTTCAAAATAGCTCTTGGGATCCATTTAGATCTTAGAAAAGTGTAATGAAGAGCTCGATATACAAATAACCATGGAAGAGAGACTACATATGATACTGTACAAACCTAAAGATCTTAAAAACAAACCTTTACGCAGCTACTTCGAGGCATTATCCAAACTGACAGAAATTGACCTCGAACTAATTGCTTTCAAAATAGTCTTTGAGACACCTCCGGACCTTACAAAGATGTTACGAAAAACTCAAAATACCAATAACCATGGAGCTACAAGATTAAATATAATTCTCAAGAAACCTGGATACCTTACAAAAAAAATTTTTTTGGAGCTACTCCTAGACATTATCTAAGCTTGAAGAAGTTGACGTAAACCTAGTTGCTTTAAAAATAGCTCATTAGATCCGTCCGGATCTTACAATGGTGAAAGGAACAATTCGAAATACGAATAACCGTGGCACTACGAATACATTTCAATATTTTAGGATTTACAAGACTAAATTTGTGCCTTACAAACCAACTTTTTTGGAGCTATTTCTAGACATTATCTAAGCTTTAAGAAATTGAAATAGAGCTAGTTGTTTCAAGCTTCCTCCAATATAGTTAACGGGAACTAAGAAAACAAAAAACATTTTTACAGAGGTCATGAAGAATAATGTCCTAGGCAAAATGTTCGAAGTCCAAAGAAATACTAATAACCATAGATAATTACCAGACTAGATAGAACACATTTAGTAGAAAATTCTTTGGAGGTAGTTCAAAAGCATTATCCAAGTTTGAAGTGCTCGAAATACGACAGAGTAGGTGACTACCAGACTATGTATAACACCCTTATAAACCTGGGAGGGTTTAAAGAAATAGTTTTAACACTACTTTGGCGCATTATCTATGCTTGTAGACATTGAGCTCGCTGAGCTCCGGTATAGAAAAATCAAACATATTTTTACTGAGGTCATAAGGGATCTTGTCCCAGCGGAAGCGCTCGAATTACGACGTAGAACGAATAACCATGGCCAACACTAGATGATGGTTTGACGTCTTTGGAAACTCGAGAAAATTTTTAAGAAATTGTTTTGGAACTAGTGAATGGGCACTTCCTATGTTACGAGGCCAAAAATATTTATAAAGTAATTAAAGTTCACGTTCCAATAGATACACCAGAACAGTTTTTAAGAAAGCTCATATATTAGTAGAGTAGTCATCCTAACAGCTCAGCTAACGTCAAGTAATTTATGGAAGTATCTTAAACTTACTAATTACTTTCTTCTGAAGTGATAACAGATGATACTTTTTAAATAATTTTATTACGCAAATCATTTTACCGTTACTTTAATGTTTTTCTGTGTAAAACTAAGTAGCCAAATCATACACCTGAATCTTATATGAGACATAAGAACCTTTGCTACAAAATATGTTATTCGATGTCTTCGAAAATATACCGAGTGAGCAGAAATTAAAAAAAACGCTATTTTTTCAGAGAAATTATTGCTCGAACTTATCCTATTGGTATAATTCTTGAAGGTGGCATTGAATATTCTTGCAGCCTGGGTTTTGGTGTGTAATTTAGCTGGGGTTCTGTTACTCATTATGGCCCTGGGTGCCAACAACGGTAGAGAAAAGTTTATATTACAGAAGAAAGCAAGCTTTACTAGTTGTCCAAAACGGATTTTGGTTGAAATGGTTGAGAGAGATAGAGAGAGAAAGAGAAAGAGAGAGAGAGAGTGTGTGAGTAAAGAAAGAAAGGGAAGAGATAGAAAGGAGGGCGATAGAGAAAGGACACAGAGAGAGAAAAGAGAGACAGAAACAAAGGCGGTAGAGAGAAAGAAAGTAGATAGAAAGGAAGCAGAGAGAAAGAAAGGAGAGAGAAAGAAAGGAGAAAGAAACAAAGGAGAGAGAAAAGAGGAGTTGAGATATAATGGAAAGAGAAATAAAGGATCAAGGAATAAAGGAGACAGAAAGGAGATAGGCAGAGGCAGAACGATTGAAAAAAATAAGAAAGAAAGAGGAGGAGAACTATATAAAAGCACACGGAAAAAAGGAAAAAAATTCCTATCACAGAAGAAAGTAAGCTTTACATATTGACCAACGGACTATGGATTGAGTGAGAGAGAAAGATAATGGAGATAAAGAGAGAGAGAGAAAGGGGACACATAGAGAGAGAAGAGAGATAAAGAGAGAGGGACAGAAAGGTAATAGAGTGAAAGAGAGAGATAGAGAAAGAAGAGAGGGAGAGGCAGAACTCTTGGAATAAAATAAGAAAGGAAGAGGGGAATAATATAGAGGAAGAGAGTAAGATAGAGATGGTGATCATGTGTGGGGAGGAGACCAATGCCAAGTTTTACTTATTTACTGACTATGTCAAATTCAAAATTATTGCTAAATAAAGCGCCTACAACTCACATGAAAAAAATTTTAATAAAATTCTGCAAAAATCGGTGACCACATTTTTCAGCATTAAATTCCAATACTCCTCTTTAATAGTACTCATTTACAAATTAATATCAGCACACATTTATTACTACATGCCAACATACATACATTTTTCGAATTTCCTTTACTACATTTCACCATTGCCAGACAATGTGTTGGCTTACAACTGCCACTTGCCACATATCTTGTCTACAAAAGAGAAATTTTAATTTGCTGCAAACTAAATTGCAAAAATATTTAGAAATAAAACAACTATAATAACAACAATGACAACATTACAACCCCACCGTTAAGCTAGCAATAAGAATTTCGCCTGACAGGCGCATTCACTTGCTCACGTCGTTTCAATTACGAATGGCCGGTCAGCAGAATGCGCACAAGAACAACCTCCAACCGGAAGCACAAGGACTCGAGCATAGCGCGAGTGAACATTAGACAGCTATTTGTCGCATGAGGAGACTGCTAGCTTGTTAACTAACGGATTGAGAGTGCTGCGCTTCCACATATGGAGTGCACATTGGTGTCACATGCTCACATATTGCGGCGCACACACACAGATCGCACTCGTGTCATGCTAGCTGGAGTCTTGCAGTCCTTGCCGGCAATCATGCTGAGAATCAACGCTGACCGAAGTCACTAATACTGGCACCGCTGTCAAGCAACGCCTTGCATTACTAATTTCCCTGGTGGCGCTCATACTAGAACCGGCGGCGGCCGGCGACAGACAGCAACAGCGGAGAGCAGACAAGATGTAGTAGCAGGCGTGCGGTCAGTAGAGAGCAGAGCAGCTTCATTGATGATGATGGTCATTAGCGCCTAAGTCAGCAGTAAAAAAAAATTAAAAAAAACACACACACACACAAAATAAGAAATGAGGAAGCAACAGCACATGCGGCGCGCAAAAAAAGAAGTTGACTGAAAAAAACCATGAAGCCAAAATTATAGTGTACCAGCCGCGCTCATTAACAGCAATTGGTAGCGCACTGCAAGAAAGGAGCGTGCGCGCGCATAATGCTGCAAACCAATTAGAACGCGCTGCTGTATGCCTGCAGCAACTTTTTGATTAAAATCATTACGCGTTATTGTTTCCGTTCTGCGCGCACAGTTATGAATAAACGTATAGCAGCGCGTCACATTTGTTGCTGCAAAAACTTAGCTTTTGCAACGGATACAACATATAAGTTTGCCGCAGTTTAGGATGTTAAATTGTAGCCGCACGCGTTACTTAATTTGAAAACAAATGCGCGCGCGCGCCAATTAAACTTGAACGCGGCAGGTGTAATACCAGCTAGACTGGTACGCGCCGCCGGTTGTAAAACTTTTCGAGTGTAAAACACTTAATTTCCGTAATAAATTTTCAACTTACGCCCACATGCTGTCCTGCGCTCAATGCCATTGGCGGCATACTGCAACGCATGCATACGCGCGCACAAGCGCGTTTTACATATCCCGTTTGCTGGTAATCAATAACATTTTTTATTACATTTATGCGTGGTGCGCGTACGCATTTGCAAAAGCAGGAAGGAAGCGCTGCCGCGTTACAGGAAATGTGGAAATTGTAGCATTAAAAAGCTATGCATTGCATTGCCGAGCAGCGCGCTATTATGTGTAGCCAGCCCACACACATTTCGAAAGTTGTTGGCGTCGCGTCGCCGCTCATTCGAAAGTTAAAGTTGACATTTATGATGACGCCTGACAATGGCTGTCCAGCCTGCGCAATTGCAGGCGCTCTAATGATGCTACGCGTTTACGTTACATGTGTGTCGTCTTATGCTACTTTGGCGGCTGCCACACATGTCAAGTGACAAATGAGCCTGACGCATGCATATATATATACACACACACACACACTGAGCTGAGCGCACAAACACACATGTGTACTGTCATTTGTTGCATTGTGAATGGCCATAAGCAGCTCTGACAGTTGGCTGCTGATGCTACCTCTGCCGCGTGCGCGCCCACACATCCACGCGCTCTCATTTATTTGTCATATCTACTGCCACTTATGGGCTTTGAAATGCGCATTTTACTCCTTACCACTTAATACTCCAAGTGCATATTAATGTGCTGCCACTCAGCGCTGTGCTAACGCCAGCGCGCTTTAAACTTCAGTTAATGTTGCAACGCCGCGCAGTTACCTAAACACACACATATAGCGCGCGCGCTTCAGTAAACTGTAAATGACTATGACGCGCTGGGTGGCTACCCTCCATCGCTGCTCTAAGTTGTATTGAGGTGTGTGTTTGTGCCGGGCGCTGTGATGTTTGTGTGTTCCTTGGCTGCGCGTTAGCTCCGCTGCACTATTAAGTGCATATAGCAGCAACTTTCAGCTACCCCTGACCACGCCTTAACTATTTCCGATTTCCGACGCTCACCGACGTGCAGACAATTTAGACATTTGCGCTGACATTCCTCGGCGCTGCATGCCAACAATGCCGCTTACCATTGCTTGCAAGTCCCTGATTCTTTTCGTTATCTTTCGTTGATTTGCTCCTTGCATTCATTACGTTTTGTTTTCAGTTTAAGTTTCCTTATTATTTACTAGCTGTCTGTCGACTACTTATTCTGTTGCTTCTACTTTTGCTTTTTCTACATGTCATTTCTGTGCAACACATTCCTAGCAATTGTTTGCCATTCCTTGCAACACTACGAATTCTTTCGTCACATACTCACGCACACACACACGCATTCACACTTGCCGGCAGAGTTATGCGCATACCCACTGAACCGCCACCGACAGCACCACATCTTTTTTGCCGGCAAATTCCTTTGTCCGTCCGTCCGCAGACACACACATACATGCATTATCAAGCGAGCTATTTGCTCACCCGCTATCGTGCGCTCGCTCCTCTTGCCGCTTACTATATTATGGATCCTTCTTCAAAAATTTCTCAGACACCCAGCGTCGCTCTGACTTTCCCTACCCTGCCCGGAACGAGTTCGTTGCAGTTCATCCCAGCAATTTCCTTTGCTGCCAAATGCGCTCTTAATAATGTAATTTTTCGAAAACGTGTTGAGTTATTTTTGGCTTCTCTCTACTCTACATCTTCTTATTCTTCTACTTACACTTATACACGCTACTTGCCATCCTTTTGGCATTTCTTCTGCTCATACACCACCCAGCAATTGCTCGCATCTTTTTACGATATACAAAATATATAGAGTTATACATACATATATACAAACATACACACATAACTAAATGCGAATGCTTCCCTTGACGCTGGCAAAAGACATTGAATATCATCTCTGTTCTTATGCAAATTATATTTTCCATGAAATTTTCTTTACATTATGCTCTGCTATGTATATTTTTATCGTGCGCATGGTCGCTGTGGCAAGGGAGAGGGGCAAAAAAAAATCTATATCCACTTATAAAAATATACATGCCTTCATTAGTCATGACCAAGTGTGGTTTTCAACTCAAAAAGGAGTATATCGTGACAAACTAAAAAGTGCTGGCGCCTTTTGGAGTTCTAAAATTAACGGAGTTCTCCAGAAAAGCCTGACAGTCATTTATCAAATTCGAGAAAAAACTTTAAATTTAAGAATAAAAATAAATCCCAGAAAATATTCACCAAAAGTTGGCAAAGACTTCAGTTTATTTTAAATACTATTCCAGGAAGACAATACCAATTTATTTATACGCGCTTCAAGACAAAACAGACTGGCTACCGAACGACGACAGCAGGAGCGAAGTGGAGTAGATAACGAAGTTAAAACGGGAAGCGCGATACATAAGTATGAACACAAAGCTAAAGCGGGGTAGAGTAAATTCCGAGAGTTGAAAAGAGAACTAGATGCATATGAACAAAAAACAGAAGATCGAAAGGCATGAGTATAAAGACCTTAAGTTTAAGCTGATCGACAGGTGCAATGATCAAAAATTCGACCAAAAATTCGATCAAAAATGCAGCATCTAACGGAAACGTTCAAGAACGAAACATACTCTTGTAGAATATCAAAGAATTTAACTAGCGACTGTTGGCCAGAGTATACAGAAATTATGAAGAGACCAATTCTGCAGCCAACTGAAGGAGAGTGAAAGTCTAACACCAGCAAATGGCTACCCCGATCCAACAAAAGATAACAATAGAACTGATAATTCATTGCCCAACTATGAAGACGTCCGAATAGCATTTACCCAACTGAGGAACAACAAAGCGGCAGGGACTGATGGTTCGCCTATCGAGCTTTTCAAATACGGCAGCGACGAGCTGACAGGCTGCATGTACAGCTTCTTTGCAGTATATAGTCGGACGAAAACATGCCCGACGATTGAAACCTAAGTGTGTTCTATCCCACACACAAAAAGAGAGACCCACAATCTGCGCCAATTACCGTTAGATAATATCTCATATAATGTCTAATCGAACGAACTGTGTGAAAGACTAAAGCTCATCGTAACTGATTAGTTCTTATCTGCATGGCTTTAGCCCTGGAAAATCTACAATTGACCATAAGTTCTCCATGCGCTTAGTCTTGGAAAAAACCCGTGAAAAGGGGAACCACACACATCACTTTCCTGTCAATTTTAAAGCTAGCTCGATACTGCTATGTGTGAATCTGTCATCCCTTAAGCTAATGTGGCGTCACAGACGTTAAACAACCACAAAAGCACCGGACCTTTCCGGGTTGTGCGATACGTAACCCTACGTATGAGTAAGGGACCCTGGGAACCTGTTAAACCCTCTCCAACTACGTTGTCACTTTAGATTAACCAAAGGACTCATAAGTTCTTTATTGATAACTAACCATAGTAATTACGAGTATGGTATCTTACTCGACTCTCTTAATGAATTAGGGCTGAATTGAGAACGAGAATTTATGAGGAACTAAACACAATGTTTTCATTCCTCAGTTGAGAAGAGTGGATCAATGGTTTTGTTATCGACAGTTCCAAAGGCGAAATTTACATATTTACCGAACCAAAAGGTGAAATAGGAACTGGAGCGCACATCTTCTGCAGTAATCCATACGTAAAAGATAGCTTCGAACTAAATGACTACAATTCAGTCTTTCAAGCCGAAATTTTTTACCAGCAAGTCAATAAATCTTCTGATGGAGAGTCACATAGGAACAAATTAAATAAAAAGGCAGACGAGTTGGCTCATTCGGGGCAGCTAGGTAAAAAATTCCCATCAACTGCCTAAGACCAGTCAGTTCCTTTAAGAATTGGTTGACGCAATCGTAGAAAAACACTACAAGTCTTCAAACAATAGCTGTCCCAGACCATCCAGCGCCTTCAAGGGTTATTTGAAACAAATGACGTCGAAAAACACCAGAGTTCTTTAAGCAATAGCAACTAATTTGGAGGTAGTGTTGATGATAGACAAAAAAGCTTCTACTTCTAGGCAAAATAAAACTTAGTAATAGAGTAGAGGTCATCAAAGCGCACCTTTGGAACATTATCTTGAATGCTTACCCTTCAGCCGGATGAGACGGGGTATATTTCACAGCTGCCTCAAGACATTAGGCATTCTACAAAAACCACTGTGTTGCTGAATAGGACTTGACTGGTTACCAGTCGGGAGCACAATTGGAATAATAATGGTTGAAGTGCAGCCATCTGCTATCTGGAGCTTCTGCGCTTCCCTTTTCAACCATTCAACCAACTATACTCGTAGTGTCTTATAAATCAAAACATTTTTTTTTTCACCAAGGCGAAAAGTGGAAGATCTTTTAGAAACCTGAACACACAAATAGCTGAACGCAAATAAATACATAGGTCAGAATGGACTGTTAGGACAATATTTAGACATACAAATTCCAACCTGTTACGAAGGTTGAAGATAATAGGAGTATACGAGGTCTTAATACAAAGAAATAATGATTCTCCTGAACAATAATTCAAGGATCACTAGACCTAATTTCTAGAGTTACATAAAAAAACAACACAACAGAAACTTACGTAGATAATGTATTAAATCAATCTGGCACATTTTTACTACAAAAAACAAAACCAGTATTAGTTTGACCACCATAGACGACCGCAGCCGGTTTGCTGTAGTTTTTTTCTGTACTTTACACAAATTATTCTATCAAGCATTTCATGGCATTTGTGCAATGTGGAAAGCGACTTCTTCAACGCCTCTTTGACTGCGAAATACAACAAACCAAAGAAGTGAAGGAAACGAGTTAAAATACAAATCGCGCAAGCTAACCAACTCACCACGGCAACGACGCGCTGTACGCCGAAATGTCGTTTCGCGTATGCGCCATATATAGGAATGGGAATAAGCGTGACGACAACGATAGCCGTGTGACGGACATATGCTACAAGTACAATAATGACTATCGACATCAAATTATGCGCATTTCCGTTGAACTTAATTAAGAGTCAGCGTTTCGCAACGACAACAACGGCGAAGTGCAGCGCACAAGCTAACCGGCACCGGTAATAGGCCCATAAAGGGCGACAGTGCGTGCGTCGCCTGCGGTTTCAATTTCTGCTGAAAAGCAGACAAACGTACAGTAAACTTTCTGACTGACGGCGCGATGGAGGCAGACCACAGCGACCGCGACAAACAAAGTATCGAGTGAAACGGACGCTCAAATGTATGGACAAAGGAAACAGCGCTGACTAGCATTGACTGGCGAAACCGGCAAACCAAAGCGCGCGCAACGTGCAAAGGTGCGCTGTGCTGCAGTAAAAAGAAAAAATGTATTGCCGCGTTGGGAGCGCGCACACAAGGTCTTGCAAAAACTACACGCATTTGTCGCACACATGTGCTGTGTCGTCTTGTCTGTTTGGCTGTCTTGCTGTCTTGTCGACAATGTTTGCGCGCTCGTCGCCGATGACAACGTAAATGTACCACATTAACGAATCGTACGTGCGCTTACACACTTACGTTGCACGCAATTAAACGCGCGACTGTTCTAGTCGGCATACGTGTGTGTGCTTGTGCTTCTTATGGCCTTGCTGGTTGCTAAAAATGCTGCGCTTTTGTAATCGCGACAGCGGCAGCGTCCTCGCCGCCAGTCTTTCTTTATATTATTTGGCATAAAATATGACAGCAGCGCGCGCGCCTATATATACGCGCAATGCCGCGTAGCAACATAAACGTAACTGTTTATTGCGTTTTTGTTGTTGCTCATTATGTATTTTATTTACGATTTAATTTTCACATTTCATAAAATCGCATCGCAATGCGCCATAGTCATTGCCACAACGGTACGTGGCATGTTGTCAGTTGTGGCACACATATTTATGGCACAAGTGCTTGCTACTAATGCATGAACGCGCCGACACACTTGACACGCGCGCTACCCGTTGACGCAAGCGCGGAAGTAAGGCACTAATTGCCACCAAGCAAAAAAATAAATTGTTGCTATGTACTAGTACGAAATACTAGATATATTACAGAAGTAAAGCAAATGGCATATCCGCCCTATGGGGTGTGAGCACCTAAATACGGGTGTAGGCATATTTGTGTTTGGTTACGCTTGTGGCAAGTAAATATGTACTAACACTTGTGTAAGTAAATATACATATGTACATGTGTGCCATTTTTCGTGTTCGAGCCTCTGAGAATCCACACACTACGACCCGCAAGGCAGTGCTATGTTAAGCGAATTTTTGTTACATAATGTAACGTTACGTTACGCTACGTTATGTTATGTTATGTTATGTTATGTTATGTTATGTTATGTTATGTTATGTTATGTTATGTTATGTTATGTTATGTTATGTTATGTTATGTTATGTTATGTTATGTTATGTTATGTTATGTTATGTTATGTTATGTTATGTTATGTTATGTTATGTTATGTTATATTATGTTATGTTATGTTATGTTATGTTATGTTATGTTATGTTATGTTATGTTATGTTATGTTATGTTATGTTATGTTATGTTATGTTATGTTATGTTATGTTATGTTATGTTATGTTATGTTATATTATGTTATGTTATGTTATGTTATGTTATGTTATATTGTGTTATATTGTGTTATGTTGTGTTATGTCTTGCTACGTTATGTTATGTTATGTTATAATATGTTATGTTATGTTACGTTGCGTTATGTTATGTTATGTTGAGCTATGTTACCTTATGTTATGTTTCGTTACGTTACGTTTCGTTATGTTATGCTACGTTACATTACGTTACGTTATGTTATGTTATATTATGCCTTGCCACGATACGTTACAAATTGTTAGAAAATGTACCACTTGCCAGCTAAGACTCAACTCTATCCTCAAGATGCATGAATAAAAGCAACCCTGTTACTCAAATTTGCTTATAATATTTCTTATATGCTCCCACTTACCTAATTCCACATAAAGTTTCGGCCGCACATTCTCCTGCCAGGCACTTAGATTCCCAATCACGAACAGCGTCAGTACGAGGAAGACTTGCGTCGCTGCGATGGTCGTGAAGCCATCGTTGGCATTGTGGCAACATCGACTTATCGACATTTTTCGTTTGATTTGTGGTTCGTGTAGTTGCATTTTTGTTTTGTTATTTGTTTTTGTTTTTTTGTGTGTTTTATATAATAATTTGTTAGTTTTCGTTAGTTTCCTTTATGATTTCAGCTTTTATTTGCCTTGCTCGTATGGCAAGTAGTTATTATTATTTTATTAAATCACAATAAAGTTTTGTTGCTTATTTACCTCGTTTCGTCTGTTTTAATTTCTTTTCACATATTTCGTTTGCTTTCTTTATTTTCGATTTATTTATTTTACATGCTATAACTTTCGTATGGTTTTATTGCTCTTTTCCGTTTACTTCACTTACAGCGGCGAATATACACACTCATATTTATATTTATATATGTATATAAATTTTAACTTCAAACACTCAGCGCATATTTTAAGTAGAAAACTTTTTTTTTATAAAAGTTTAAATTAAATTTAGTTTTGAGTTAGACGAAAAAAAACAATTATGGCAGGAAGGAATGTAGAAGTTTTGACGTAGAACTAAAATATACACACACACATTCATATATGTATATATGTACAGAGTTACTGCATTACCGTCGGGCTGGCATTATGCTGCAAAGAGAAGAGAAGAAGAGAGATATAAGTTATCAATTATTTGCGTATTTGATTGGAAATCGTAAATAAATGCTACAAATGGAATTACAAATTATAATTTCAAATCATCATTTCGAATCATTCCAAAATGTTCTCAAGATCACGCCTGAAATGAAGAAAAAAGGTCTTATCTAGAATAAACAACCGCAATTGGATTGGATTCTTCCACAAACCCTACTTGATATTCACTGATTGAACTTATATCGGTATTCTGCTTGAGACGATTGTCTCATGTCTCTAATTGTCACAATCTTAATTTAACTCATTCGACCGACTCGCGAGAGATGTCGAGATCTCTTGCCATCTCTCGAACACTTACCTGACTTTCTAATATGTTCATCAGTTGAAGAAGGTCGTTCAGAACAAGGCATGTCTTCAACGATCTCGCGACCGTCTTTGAAGGCCTTGTACCAATCGCAACGATTTCATACATGAATTTTGGTTAGAAATACAAAATTGAGACAAGTTCACAAAACACAAACATATGGTTTTGCGAATTTTCCACATAAATTTTGAGGTTATGTGAAAAAGGTCTGTATACAAAATTTATAGAGCTTTTTAATACCTAAAACATTGCTATATAACTTTTTTCTATAGAACCCGTCGTTTCGCCGGAAATCGAGATAAACCATCCCTAACCTTTAAAAATTCAGCCACACGCCTCTCCTTCCTTTTCCCGAACACATGTCGTCCGTAACTTATTTTTCATTTATTGTTTTTTTTTTTCGTTTCTTAGCATCAAATTGAAGATGAAATATGCACCAGTATGTTTGATGAGTTGTAGTTATTTAGATGATAATATCTTAGAAATCCTCATCCCTATAGACAAAAACCTGGAATACCCGGTTTACACAAGCTTTACCTTAGAAGAATTTTTCACTAGCGAAATCATGCGCCATAGTTAGCAATCGCTTTGTGCCAGGTCCGACTCATAAGATGGATACATAAACACCTACCAACCAAACTCCAGGAGCTTCTAGCGAGTCACTATCGTTGTATTTAGCTTTCCTTCTTTACGTATTGGCGACTCAACAGCGATTCGAACAATCAGAGCTCTTTGCGTTAACTCGTATGACACATCATCTACATATATCTACTTTTTGTATACAGTGTTATTAAAATAGTCCTTAACGCTCTATTATGCATTTTTGAGCTTCTGGACGATCGGAGTCGACAATTTCTATTATTTTATCAACATTTTCTACAATTGGTCTTCGAGAGCCAGGTGAATCTTTGTCTTCAAATTTTCCAGCATGGAATCGACGAAACCACAATTTTGCTTGATTGGCTATTACAGGTTCAGTACCGTAAAGAGTATGTACATTTTCGTTATTTGCTTTTTCGTCTTTTTCGTATAAAACTGTGAAACGTGAAGTATTTTCTATTTTATGGTGTCCCTCTTGGACACTTGCTGAAAAAATAATGAGTCAAGCAACCATAAAGCTGTTTAAAAAATGTTTAATACGAAACTTTATCTTTCAAACCAATATAGCATAACCCGATTACTGAACAGATTACAAAAGATATATATTGGAAAAATATTGGACTTCTTTTTACTAGACTTTATGTACACATTTCTAATTTCAAGACATTTAGGCAATCTGTTTTTAAATAATTATTTAAAAATAGTATTTCAACATATTTAGGCAATTCTTCGACAGTTTTTGCCGCATTTTTGTTCGCACATATTATGTGATTATGAAATTCTCAACTGGTTTAGTTCTAAGGTATTTCAAAACATTTAGGCAATCTGTTATTTAAATAATTATTTAGTAATAATATTTCAACACGTTTAGGTCAACAGTTTTTGCTGCTTTTCGTTCGCACATATTATGTGTTTATGAAATTCTCAACTGGTTTAGATAATATTATTTTCTTAAGTCTTCAAACAGTTAGTGGTTTCGAAAAAATTATGTATCCCATTAATTTTTATTTTTTTTTTAATATTTATCAGCTGAACAGTTTCAGAAACTTGAAGTCAGCTGCCCACTTTATATTCCAAACATACGCTCTGTTTGACATTTTGACACCGCCTAAGCATGGAAGGTCGCTAATTTAATCTTATCTGGCTCGCGTACCCGGAAGTTCATGCGACAAGACACAATAAATGCATTTCAATAGCACTGCGCACAAGAACTATGTAGCTAAAGTATAATCAAAAGAACCATTGAAATTTTATAGCCACACACAGAGTAAACCACAATTGTGACTAATTCTAAAATTCATATAAATTAGTGAGATAAGCAAATAGATTCAGTGCTTTTGATACGAGTGTATATGAGTGTATGGTATGTATGTATGTATGTATGTATGCACGTTTACATTGGTTAGTCACAGTTGCTTAGTTTTCAGATAACACGCGGTCGGCATTATGGTTGAAGTTGCAAGAAGCTGTTTAGTGCAACACAAGTCGAGTGCGACTAGAATGAGTGGCAGCAGCTGCAGTTGGAATATAACTGTTGTGAGATATAACTATATATATGTATAAGTGTATATGTCTAAATGTATATCTGTGTATGCATATTTATGCACATGTATGTATGTATGTACTATGTGTGGGTAGAAAACATTGAGCGAGTGAGTTTTCCAAATTACGATTATTTACATAACCATGACAGTCGGCCGCAACAAGGACAACGGATGACAATAGGAATAATAACAACAACAAAAATACAACAACTACTACATAACAAGAAGAAACGTTAACTTCGGTAGCACAAAAGCTATAATACCCTTCATGCATCAAAAAGTTCCATACAAATACTTGATATCGAACGTTTAATTTGTATGGCAGCTATATGCTATAGTGAACCGATCTAAATAATTTTTATGGAGGTTGTACCGTTGCTTCGGACAATAATGTTTGCTTAACTTCTTGAAGATACTTTGACAAATAAATAAGCTTTCCGTACAAGAACTGGAAATTTATCCGTCAGTTTGTATGACAGCTATATGCTATAGTGATGAAAGATATGAAAGATTTCTTCAGAGATTATACCTTTGCTTTATATAATATTCCATGACAAATTTCGGAAAGATATCTTATTAAATAAATAAGCTTTCCGTACAAGAACTGGAAATTTATCCGTCAGTTTGTATGACAGCTATGTATATGCTATAGTGGTCCGATATGAAAGATTTCTTCAGAGATTATACCGTTGTTTTAGGCAATAATCTACGACGAGTTTCGGAAATATATCTCGTCAAATAAAATAGTTTTCCATACAAAAACTTGATTTTAATCGCTCAGTTTGTATGGCAGCTATATGATATAGTAGACCTATTTGAACAATATTTTCGGAGAATATAGCGTTACCTTAGAAAGTAATCTATGGTGAATTTCGTCAAAATACCATTGTCAAATAAAAAAGGTCCGACTGTTCTAACAAATTAGTACCTTCTTGGGAAAGAAAGGATGCATTCAAAATTTCAGATCGATAACTCAAAAACCGAGAGGGTTCAAGGTATAAAAGTCCAAACGGCAAACGGAAGCAAGCAACAGCAAGTTAAACAAGTGAGCAGAAATAAAATATGAAAGAAGAAAAAAAGCCAGAAGAAAAACATTTAAATGGAGAACAATAAAAACCAAATGACATTATGCTAATTCAGGAAGCTACTAACGACGAGCAACACCAACCCCGCCAACAAATCAACCTAACCAACCAACCAACCGACCAACCGGGTGGCAAAACCAGCTGAACAACGGCCAGAGCATACGAGAGACGCTTAACGGTATTTGCAGCAAGCGTGAGATAGTGCAAACGAGCGAGTACGCAGGCGGGGATAAAAAGGATAAAGTTACGACGATTCTGCTGGGTAAGCCAAATAGAGAAAGTTACAAAAAGCAAAAGTTTATAGAAGAAAAATCCGGAGAGAACTTTGTGGCGATCGGAATACGCAAACGGAAGGCGTTGTGTGGAATAAATTGAAATGAAATGGTAGAAAAAGTAAGGGAAAGAAACAAAATAACAAATAGCAAGTAGCCACGTAATAGACCAAATGCAGTAAACTGCAAAAAAGCTGCAGGAGGCGAGCCTTAATCGGTTGCAGCAAGTCACTGCAAGGTAAAGTAAGGAAAGAAAAGACTAGCAACTGCGGCTTAGACGCAAGAAAGTCACTAAATAAGAAAAGAACTTTGCAGCAGAATAAATAAAAATGCTGGCTACAATAAGTTAGTGGCAACATCGTGAACGAACAACAAACAAGAAAGAAAGATAAATATAAATGAGGCAAGAATATATGTAAGTGAAGAATATATGGTCTGCAGCAGCTTATGGAGCGCTTAGCGGCTGAGGAATATGCAATTATTGAGGAGATTGGCATGGAAAATGGAAAGAGAGAGAAATAGAGGAATGGAAAATTTGATAGAGAGAAAACAGAGATATTTCGTCTTGCGCCCATTCACTATCAGACCACTACCTTGCCTTGCTTCTTTGTCCAACCAGAACAAAACAGAACTAAAGGCGCGGTTATGTTTAATGGTATTGATGTCCTCAGCGTACGCCAGCAATTGTACACTATTGTAGAAACTCGTAGCTTTTCGATTAAGTTCTGAAGCTCGAATTATATAATCCAGCAGTAGATTGAAGAAGTCGCACCAAAGGGAGTCGCCTTGTCTGAAACCTCGTTTGTTATCGAACGGTCCGGAGAGGTCTCTCCGGATACGAGTTAATGCTAGGACCTCTAAGCATACGCATGTCTAAGTCCGGAGACAGCCAGGTAGCTTGATGAATTTTCCTATGCTGGAACCTAGTACTAGATAACCATATTTTGGGCTCGGGCGTAGTCCATCAGTCAAGTATATGTTTGCTAGGAAAACTATTGACCTGATTTCATACATTTTTGAACAAAGGAAATATTATTATTGGGAAAAGACGATCTTTGAGTGTCAATAATATATCTCAAAGATTGACAGAAATTTTGGCAATAGAGTCAGATAGATACTGGGGTCCACATATTCGGTAACTGGGTAACATATAGCATAGTTTGAAAACACTCTTTGTTCAAAGTTTTACTCCGAAGACGAACCTATACTAAGCAAACACACGTTCACACCTGACTAACTACAAAATCAAAACCAACCAGGATTGTATTCTAGTTAAGAATAATGAACTCGTTAACATGCGTGTATTGGTTTAAAAGGATGATATTTTGAAGGCGCTAATAAGGATTTGTATTAAAATGCGCGAATTTTTCCTTTTTTGTCAGTCCGGGACGATTTTGTCGCAGCTCACATTTGTATGTGCCAGAGATTTGTGGGTGGAGCCAAGCCGTTAGAGGAGGGGTGTAGTGAGTTTTTTGAGGATGGATCGAAGTAAATAAAAGAAACAGTTAGGAGAGAGGGAGTCTTTTGTCGAGAGCTCTCCATCTCCATCAACTCTCTTTGCAGACTACCAGACCAGACAACCTGTCCAAAAGTAGAGGTGGCTGCCATCTAGGTCCTTCTTTATCAGAGAGGTGAACATACACTCCGATAGCCGAGCGGCTATTCTGGCTTTGAGCTCTCTGTATGAGCGCTGAAATCTAGTCGAGCAGTGCAAGTCCTCATTAGCAATAGCTTCAAGTTTTTTACATATTGGACTTTTATACACTCGGTAACAGCGGATTTGCCGGAAACTTAAAAGCTACTGAGTTTTCGATATCATCTTGTGTTCTCGCGGTAGACCTTTGGTAGACCTACAGTAAGCTCGGCAAGCGCTAGTCAACAACCAAAACTCGTCCGACTGCGATATCCTTCTGTTCCATAGGCAGCCATAAGAAGTCTTTTGAACTACTGACACTTAGCAAAGTCAATAACGCCGCAATTTTAGATGATTTTGACTGGACACTCTGCAAGGTGGAACCATCTTCAGCATCATCTAAGATTGAAATAATTCGGCAGACACACCTTAGGAGAAACCTAACGAAGTTGTTGAAAATGGTAACGGATGATCGAAGTAGAAGTAGAAGTACCTTTTTCAAAAGGCTTTTTTAGACAGATCACGCGTGAGTCTTTTCAAGCTGTCATGTTATATTTCTTCAGTATTGTTTGGCATTTTCATATGGAAAGACTTAACTCATCTCATGGTCAACATAATGGGTCTACTACGCGTACTATTCGCAACACCATTATCCATTTTGAGACCCAGATCCCAGCAGAAAATTGTATTCAATGGATGGACCACCTGAGACGTAACCGCGGCCAACTTTAGAAAGAGATAATTTTCAAAAAATAAATGGCAAAGAATATTCTTTCGAATGATGATAAACTTTCCCCATTAAGCACGAAGTTTCTGTGTTTTTTCTTTAAAGAAGTAGAGAACATCAAAATGGGTCACCAGCCTTAATAAATTTGCGGTAAGCGCAAAACGCTTCATTGATCTTACAACCTCGTTTTGGGAGTTTATGGGTAACACAAAGGCGGAATTTATGTTCAAATGAGTTTGAACGATTTTGGTTGAACCCTACAACCTAACTTAACACCACCTAAGCAGTTTTGTTCAAAATTGTTGAGATGATAAAGTAATCAGTGCTGATTAGATATTAATAGATGATTCCAGTATATGACACTTTGTTTAAATTTCCGGTCATTAAAGGCTTTATAGCCTGTATTCGTAGAATTTAAAATAATATTTACGTATTGTTGCTATTATAAAGAAAAAAAGAATTAGTCAATAATAACTTCTTTTGACAGAACATTGCCAGAATATTATTATTTATTTACGAAATAATTTCAAAAATCCCAAAATAAATTCCCTGCATAACCACTTGAATGCTTTTTTGCGCTGGCGCTTGACAGTCATGAATGGCTGCCATTTATGTCAGCGCGGCAAAATAATATTAAAAAGATATTCGAAATTCCGAAATAACTTTAGCGCAACAGAATTCCAATTTTAATACGTTGCTGCTTATTTTCGGTATACTTCGTGGAAATCCTTGCTGCCTACCACTAACTAAATAGGCAGATTGCCAAGAATGCTATTGCTTTGATTAGAGATGCTAAACTTTTCAAATGTTGGCTCAAGCAATTGCAGTGATGATGCAACTGTCAAGGATTTATTTACGGGATTTACATGCATTTTTACATAGATTTGCAGTTTTTCATATGTATATTTGTAGTTTTTTTATATATGTATTTGTATGCTGCTCTGTACTGCTTGGCGTGCGCTGGTATGCCGCAAAGCATATTACGGCAAGTAGCCGCACAAACGTGCTGCAAACGCATTGCTCGTAAATCATATATGCTTATGTGTGTATGTGTGTGTGTAATAGATGTGTGCTTCAGTACACAAGAGTTTTTCTAACTTAACCCTGACCTGGCATACATAGAAATGTAGGCGCGTGTACCCGTGCATAGCTGGGGAAACGCGGCACTAAAAAGATGGGAGGCTTGGTGGGGTGCTTGGGGTGGACGACAACTGCAACTGTTGAAGCATAAATGCTTTTCAAATATGAAAAATTACAAGGATAACAACTAGAAAAACAATAATAAAGCCAACAAATGGCAAAAGCAGCGGCAGAGGCAGAAGCACGGACAGCGGCAGGGCCAGTGGCGAGCAGGCGGCGGCGGCAAGGACAATAAACGACTTGTGCAAATTTGCATTCATGCTAAACTAGCGTACAAAAAGCAAACACAACAACACAAATGAACAAAAATAATTCATGCAACTACAAAGACAACAACAACAACAAGTGCAACATTGCATACATGACTATAAATAAGCAAAAGCAGGCAGCGACCAAGCTAACCAAGTCACCGCTGGCCAAGCGCTGTGCAGCAAGTGAGCGCAACATAAAACACAAACAGCTTACGGTACATGGACAAGCAATTCAAATGAAAAGCGTCCACAGAAAACGACAACAACGGCAACAAACGCGCTTCGATTTACATTGAAACAAAAAGCATTTTAAATGGCAGCGAGAGTGGGCGCTGCTTTGCCACAACTAAAGCGGCAAGGACACATACATACAGACAAATAAATAAAGTGCAGGAAGGATAAGGTGCTGGTGGCGCAAGCATGCGGTTGCAAGTAGTTTGTGGCAAGAGTGGCAACGACAACGAAAGGCATAAAAGCTTTTTACACAAAGCGCCTGAAATGAAAATCCTTCACTGAGCCCGGCAACAACAACAAACATTAAGCCTAACAACAAAAAATATTGAGAATAACAAGAACAAGCATTAAGCATAACAACAACAACAACCATTAAGCATAACAACAACAAATATTACGAATAACAGCGACAACAGCAGCAATAGAAAAAATAAAAACAACAACAACAATAACGCCAACAGTGCCACAATCAGCAGCGACACCGAAAAAGCGCCCGCAGGCGGCCATTGCACTCAAACAGCGCGCGCCCTTGGCAACACGTATAGCGGTAATGCAGCGCGCGCGCCATTAGTTGTTGTTTAATTGCAGTTAATGTTGTTGTTGTTATTGCTGTTTATTTCATTCATAGCCGCTATATTTGCAATGGCTTGCAGCTGTCAAATGTTGCCACCACAACGCGACTGCATTGCACTTTGTTTATGTGTGTGTCTGTGTGTGTGTGTAGGTGAGTTCGGTATTTGTTTGTGGCTCATTGCTTGTGCCTCTCTCCACCTTCATTCTATATCACACCAAACTCTACTATCCTTCTATTACTTTAACCGCACTTTTGTTGCAGGCTCTTTGCCACAAATGCAAAGAGCAGCTTGGCGAGTGCCTTGACAAAAACAATAGCAATAACAATAACAGTACTATGAAATGCTACAAAAAACAATAAAAAGATAAAGCAGCACAATTACAATTGTCTAAAGTAAGTGGAGTGTGAGAAAAAACTGAAGTGCAGATAGTCACCTCTCGCAAGCGCCGCAGAAGTTAACTTTTGCCAGCGGCTAGCAAAGCTAGTACTGGTAAAGCACAGTGGGTTAACATGACAAAAAATCGACACAATTCGAAATACATATGTATATACCCATACAGACCACGATAATTTTGGTCAACTTTTGTGTTTCGAACATTTTTGTTGAAAACATAACCCAAAAGGCTGCTTCTTAACTTTCATCCGAAAAAAAATCTTTCAAAATCTGGTTCGAAAAACATGGTTCTCAAATATTGTCAGCGATCCCACCTGGAAGCCGAGCGAAGATTACTTGCTAGTTGATTTCACCAGGCTGATATTCATGAAGCCACGAGTTATTCCAAACAATAAAACTGCTAAGGGATGATCCATTTCGAGATTCCTTACTTTTTTAAAGAAAAAACATTTCAAATCTTATGGGGAATGTTTATTATCATTCGAAAGATCATTACTTGGCATCTATTTTTGAAAATTATCTTTTCCAAGTGTTGGCCGCGGCTATGTCTCAGATAGCCCATTCGTTGAGTAAAATTTTCGATGACTTGTTCGAGCATTTCGGCCTGCGAATGAGACGCGTAATGTTTTGCTTCAATGTGTGATTCGAAACGGGATTATCCGCAGAGACTTTAGACTTTATTATCTAACCACCGAAGTGTTCTCTTAATAAATAAATTTAACTTCAATATCAGGCATCAAATAGTCGGTTATCATTGCGCCATAACGGTCGCCATTGACGATTACGTTCTCACAAGCATCGTTTTTGATGAAATATGGACCGATTTACATACCCATAGAACCAAAAATGGACTTCATCGCTGAACAAACTTTGGCTCGAAATGTCGGATTTTCATGGAACTTTTCAAGAGCCCATAGAGCGCGGCGATGTCGCTTGGGGTCGAGTGGTTTCAGTTCTTTCACAAGCTGTATTTTGTACGCTTTCAATTTAAGATCTCGACGTAAAATGCACCAAGTCGTTTCATATGTCAGTTCGATTTAGTGGGAACGGCGCCGAATCGACTTTCCACGGTCTTCGTATCCGGTCTCAGCTACGATTGCTATGTTTTCGTCACTGCGTGCTGAACGTGGTTCATTTGATTAAGCTGATACAACTTTAGCCTAGCCAAATCTATATAGACGAAGATGAAGTGTTTAGATGTTTCTACCCTATCTTCCGTCAAGCAACTTTGACACTTTTCGCCCTCAAAAATGTTTGAACACACCGTAACAGGACAGTGTTCAGTTACAACTCCTGTCCTTGCAGCGATATGAACTCCGCTAAGCACAACTAATTCAAAGAATCACTTATGCCCCACTTTGGACCAGAAGGATCTCGCTACTACACAGGTCCTAACCAATACCTACGGCGCTCCTGCGAGGTTCACAGATACGGTGTTAGAATGCTGTAGGCAAGCGGAGTACCGACAGTTATTCACCAGCCAGTCGAATCTACAGCGGATTTCGGGATGTCCTTGCCTGTCAGGTACCCTGTTTCCCGGGTTTCCCGGATTTGAGCAAGCTCCGCACCAATGCACATTCCGGCTATGTCTGAGAGTGCTTTGTCTTGAATGTTTACTTTGTTAGGCTAGCGCGAAAAAATTCGAAAAAAAAAATTTGTATTGAGTGCAAAATTGGACGCTACATTATATTTGGTTGCCACTTATTAAAAAAAAATATATAAATTTACATATGAATATAAAGGTTTTAACACATATTGTGTTATTGTTGTTTAAGTAAGTTTTAGAAAACAATTAAATTTTGAAAAGAGGTTGCCACCTATTTTTGTATATCTTGAAATCGCGGACATATGAAGATCTCAGTCTAGAAAAAAAAAACATTAAGAAAGCATTATTGTTACTTTGAAATTTCTGGAAAACTGTAAAGTTAACATATTTTTTGACCAAGGTTGCCAGCTATGCATAAAATAAATGTCTTACTTTTGAGAAAATGTTTATATGCATATGTACATTTTATATTATGCGTGTTTTACTAAAATATTTTTGAAAAAAAAAATTATTTAAAATAGTTTTGAACAAAGATTGCCACCTATTCTTATATACAAATATTGAAACCGGGCACATATGAAAATATCGCTTTCGGAAAAATAATATTAAATTTATTGTTAGTAAACGACTTTTCGGGAAGCTACACAATTTAAAAAAAATTCTACAGAGTTGCCACCTTTATGTGGTTCTTATTTTTGTAAAGCTTCTATTATTATTGCAGTATTATTGTGACTAAAATAATTTTTTGGAAAATAAATATTTGTTCGACAAAAGTTGCCACCTATTTTTATATGTACATATATGTACATACATACATACATATGTCATATCTTGAAGTCGGGCACATATGAGGACATCAATTTTTGAAAAACATTATTAAATTTGTTGTTAGGAAAACATTTTTCGGTGAGCCACAAAATTAAAAATTTGTTCGACAGAGCTGCCACTTTTATGTTTTAATTATGAAATCAGGCATCGGGTTATTTTTGTGAAGTTACTATTATTATTACAGAGTTATTGTGACTATTCTATTTAGAAAGCTTTAAAATAAATATTTGTACACACAGGTTGCCACCTATGTGAGGTTACCATTAAGAAATGCAAGGATGAGAGTCTCACTTACATATGTGCAGTTATTATTGTTGTATACAGTGTCATTTTAACTACAATATTTTTTGGAAGTTATAAAGAAATATTTGTTCGAAAAGCGTTGCCACCTTTGCATGTTTATTATGACAGTTTCACATTTGTGGTGTTACTACTACTATACATGTGGCATATACGGTGTTGTTGTTTCATAAATATTTTTTAAGGCCATAAAACATATTTTTTTCGAAGAGGGTTGCCACCTTGTTATGTTTTTTATGAAATTTGAAAATATAGCATTTTTAAAATTACGCTAAATTGGTATTAATGAGTGGAAAATATGTCTTAAAATATGGCAACTCTTTTTAAGAAAAATTTTTATTATATTAAAACATATTATTATATATTATACAAAATATTTCACAATAGTGTTTTTCAGAAAAACAATTTTTAAACATCCTGCCGGCTTAAAATTTTCAAAGTCTCACCAGCTAAACACAATAAATTTTTTTTTTACCAAAAACTGACATGATTTGCGCCACTGTGCCGTGGTGTGGTCAGCAGGATGGCAATTTATTTACTCGACAGCTCGTCTGACAGACAGAGTTTGTGATTTCAGCTTTGTTCATTTATTAACACTAGCGATTTTTGCTCTTTCAAGCTGCTTTCAAAGCTGCTTCTAAGGTTCTGAATTGTGTGGGCGCCTAAATGTAGGCAACTGCGATGTGGCCAAATAACACTTTTTGATATTGAAATTAGAGCAAACAAATTTGCGTCCACAAATTATGAAGGAAATTTTCAAATAACTGCACATAGTACATTTAAAATAGTAAATTTAAGATACTAGATTTATATGAATGAAACTATGTAAGTGTATATTTGTAGCGACTACAGCGCCGCCCGCGGATTTAAACAGCTGTGCGCGTGAAAGTTGTAATTAATGTAAATAAAGTGTGTAAAAATTTCACTAATTAACAAACCCGCGCATATTTGACATGCCACGCCAGCATAAATGGGGCGATAAAGTAGCAGGTGATAGAGGGGACACAAAGGGTGTGAAACTAGTGCAAGTTGCGAGAAAGGGTGATTGCCAGCGCGCGCGCGCCAACAACTTAGGTGCTTGAGCTAAGTATTCACACTTTTCCTAAATTAAAAACTTATACAAGTGCAGTTTCAAGCACACACACACGCGCACGTGCACACTCTCACGCGGGGGTGACCTTAGCAGCCAGCAGCGACAGCCAAGCAAAAGTAAAAGAACAAACAAAAAATAGGCGAGTATTAGTGGGAAGCAAAAAAAATACGTACTAAGTGTCTTTAATGAGTTTTTCAACGATGGCAATCACTCGCACGCACACACACACACGCAGGCAGAGAGAGAACTGGTATGCGCTCAAGCGCAATTCACTCACATCATCAGCTTTGCGCTGCAGTATTTGTTAGGTTAGGTTGGCGAGTATGTGGGAGTATGTGTCACCTGCACTTTTCTCAGCAAACAGTTATATGCTTACCGTTACACATACATGCACATATACTCTTATTCAATAATAGCACAAATTCGCTGCAACTTTCGCAAATGCACTTCTTAAAACCCCTTTATACTCACACACATACATGTATATGGCTTTATATTAAGCATTTTTAGTTATTTACTGCGCGTGTGTGTATGTAGCGGTAAATTGCAACAATTTTCTATTTGACTTTTCGTGTTAATTACAACGACGGAAATTTCCGTACAACTTTTACATTTCACTTTATATTTCCTTCGCTCGAGACGATTTTTTCGCCATATTGACTGACTTGTAATATGCGTTGTTTTTGTTGTTATTGCCATTAGCATTTTTAATTATAATTGTACTTAGCTGGCAACAAATGTAACAGCATTTCGCTGCTTAACTCTGATTATTAGTTAAGTTTCGTGAAGATGGCAAGTTGCTTAGGGGCATATGGCTGCGTACATCGCATACAGGGTGTCACATTCGAGATAAAGTATTGTAGCATAGGAAAACATAAGTCAGTGGCGGATGCAGAATTTCTTTCTGAGGGTAGAAGGTTTTTCTGCAGGAAAAGGTTATCCTTCCAACATATCTTTTTGACCACTAAAAGTTCAGCACTGACAAAATGTATATTAAAGTAGTTTGTACTTGTAGTTTTTGTTGTATTTTTGTTAAAATTATTTATTAAAATAAGTAAAATGTATATGTTTATATTTCAAATGAAATTTTACTGTGTACTAGGTAACTACCGGTTACTGCTAACCAAAAGTTATACATATTTATATGTTTTAAATAAAATTCTACTCAGTACCTGGTAACTACCGGTTACTAGCTAACCAGAAGGTATCCCACGGCGTAAAAAGAGGCGATTGAGCCATCAAAAAGCTGCAGAGTAAAACTACTTTCAAAAGGTATAAAATTCCAGACGTGGCCAACCACACACTAGGGAGTTTATGTTGACAAGGTAAAGTATGTGGGACTATAAGAGAATCAAATCCAAGGCTATTCAAATGGATGAAGCTTAACCGTCAACCCAAGTAAAAATAGAATGGTTTCATTTACCCAACCCATATTTGCTCCCTACACCCGTTGCTCACGTCTTTAACCTCACGTGAGGTACCTCGTCCCTAACCTTGATAAAAAGCTTTCATGAGGAAAGAGTAAAGAAGGCATTGGGTGTCTTATACTGTCGTAGAGGTGCTATTAAGAAGAGGTGGGCTGCTCACTTTTGATCCTAAGAAGCCTTAGTCAAGCTAACAATATTTAATGGAGTATTCGAATGGTGCAGGGCGCACGAAAAAGCTAAACTCGCTTAGAGGCTTTTTGTGATGTCAGAAGTCTGCCGAGTTGACAGTCCTTGGCCGAATAAAAAATCCGGGTTCGTTCCGGTTACGTAAACCCGACTGCTGTGGGAATGACCCAAAAGGCGGCTCTCATTGGTATCTGCGGTGCACTGCGGGTTACATCAACAATATCACTCAATGTCCTTATACACAAAGTACTCGCGGATACAGCCAGGCTGCAAAGGTCGCTGTATGTTTGAGGGAAGCTGAAAGAAAGAAACAGTTTAAATAGAACATTCTGAAATTATCTATTTCCACAACAGGATCCTGGAGAGTTTGGACCCCTGCGTAGTAGAGTCTACTACTAGTGGCTCTCACTCTGCTCACACACCTACGAGGGCTATATGGACGTGGCAAGTTACTGAAAAAGAAGCGCAGTCAGCTTTTTTACGGATCGGTCGAAGTTCACAGGGAAAGTTCAATGAAAAGTTCTCTGTCGGACTTAGTTTTAGGCTCGCAGATCACTTTAGTGTGTTTCAAGCAGAAGCGTCTATTATCAAGGTGACAGTAGACGTATAGCCAGGACCGAAGTGAAGCCTGCTTCAGAGAGGAGAGTATTCACTTCGACAGCAGATTGGTAATACTAGCGTTCAACCCGCTCTGTGTCGTCAAAGTTAATCAAGGCGTGTCTATCCATATCTCCACACTATCAATACCATCAAGCTACTTCATTATCAGGCTCGTTTGGGCGCCTTACTGGATATTGTCAAATAGGTATTCAAATGATAAAGCTAAAAATCTTATCAGACGAAAATAGTCAAAATTGTATGGAGAAAGGTGAGGTGAAAACTTCTAGATCACTATTAGCTTTTGTAAGAACACCGACCATTTACAACAACAATAAGTATTCAGAAAACCGATTAAATTTCATAAAAATAAAGTCAACTCATAAGCCAACGAGGTTTACTGCATTTTAAATAGGTGTGGCCCTGTCCAGTTTCCGACTTGAAAGCCATTTTGACCGCCGACTGAGCGTTTTCCGCCGACCATGCCGCACACAGTTCAAGCGCTGTCAGCTATCAATTCATTTTTATTATTTTTTTCATATTATTTATTTTTACTGCTTTATTGCTTGTACCACACAGTTGTTGTAATAAATTGTGAACGCGTCCACTGATCGATGCGATATAATACAACTCTGCTTCCTGCCTTTCAGTTGCTGCTCACTGCCTGCCTCAAGAAGCTTCGAGTGACACAAAGAACCGCTACGCGGGCGATTTCTTCGAATGCACCGCTGTGATTTTGTGTGTTTTTTGTATTTTTATTTTGTGATTCAGCGGACGCGTTTGGCAGTTTGTAGCATTTTTTGTTGTAGCGGATGTGGCAAGTGCTTGTGAGCAATTGAAAGTCAGCGCTCTTGTGCATTTATGGTCAGCTGTTGAGTGTGATAATGATAATATGCACAAAAGAGGAAGAGAAGATGATAAAGAAAACAACAAAAAAAGTAAGCCAATACACTGATGGTACAAATGTATGCAGTTTGGCATACATATATGGTATTTTTGTGTGAATGTTGAATTATATTGGTATACCGCTGATCAAATATGACTCGGACTGATCCCATGAAACATAGCAAATCCATGCCTTCTTATGTTCGTGTGTGTGTGTCATCTCCATATTGCATTTTGTGTGTGGTTGGCAGTTGTTCTTTACCACGCTAAACATTTTTCTGGCGATTCTTACCCGTACCAGCGAAAAAAATTAATAACGAGTTTGCTTAAAAATTTCCGTTTCCAATGAACGGCTAAGGAATCATTGAAGAATATTGCAACCGAGTGTTGAAGACTCTGCTTTATCACGAAGTACTTGAGTGGCACAAGGGATTGAAATAATCGTAAACTTGCCTCCTGTGAGTTGTCCATTCACCTTTGTTAATGACGACAATATGCAAAAAGTTAAATAAACAGCGCCTCAAAATCATCATATTGCCATCAGAGAGATGATAGATGATCTTTACATCTTTTATGGAACGACTCAATGTATTTTGTATTTTATGGAACGACTCAATATGTAATATTTTTGATTAATGTTTTAGCTATGAAGCGTACCAAAAGAGCTGAAACTTTTGCAAAACCGAAGTAGAGTTGAGGTCGCGAAAGAGATCGGGAATGTAGCCAAAGATCCTTTATTCATCAAACGCATCATTATTGGTGACGAGATGTGGGTTTATGATTATGACAGCAGAACTATCCAACAAACTAGAGACTGGCTCTTCAAAATTGCGTCGAAACCGAAAAACCTGTCAAAGCCCGTCAAATACATATATGGGTAATTCTAAGAAGTTTTCTTTGACTGCAGTGGTGTGGTTCACAATGAATTCCTTTTGCGCTTTGTAGGCAGAAATTTTATGGATTTTTCGTCAAAGTAAAGCGTCCAAACATTCAAGCTTGATTGTGATTCACTTCTTGATCAAACCCGACATGAGAGTCAACGCTCAGTCAATGTATTCGCCAGATTTTGTTCGCTGCAACTTTTTTCTGATTTCAAAACTGAAAAACAGGTTTTAAGAAAACCACATGAAAGTCATTTGCTGAAGACCCTGAAGGCCATTTCATCCAATTCAGCCGAGCGTTATAACAAATGTCTGAGAAACTGGATTAATGGTTTGGCCTGACTGGTAATGGCTCAGTAGACAGTTTTGAAGGTGATAGTAGAAATTTGTAGTAAAATAGGTGAAATCAAAATTTTTTTCCACGATGTAGTTCAAATTTTTTTAGAATGAGTATATATATGTTTTTTAAGTGTAATATATATGTGTATATGTATTAAGGTCTATATTCTCATATTAATTTGTATATTTTTGACTGCCACAGCTAAACATAAAAAGTCAAGTATTTTAACTTTACTTTGTCACTTCCTCTTTTGTTGAGCATTTGCTTAATGTCTATTGCTGATAAGGTGTGTCAATAGCATATTACACACACACGAACACTTACATATTTAATATTTATGCGTTAATTTGTTTACGATAATATTTATGTGCTCTGCGGGGCGTGTGGGTCGCTCAGAGTTTACAGCGACTAGAGTTCATAATTACCTAGCGGCATTTGCATAGTATACATACACACATACATATGAACATGCGTACTATACATACATACACATGTAAATACAAACCTAAACACATACATATCACGTAAGATTTTATGTTGGACTAAACTTTGCTGTCACCCTTTGCGCTTAACCGTAACCTTTAATATTCGTGTCACACGCTCATCAGTTACATAAATAGAAAAAATATGAATGAACCGAAACGTAAAGTAAACACAATAAAATGGAATGTTTGTCAAATGTCGGTGCAAACGTTTATGACGGTCAGTGCGATGATTTATGCGCGTGCGTGCCGCTCACCAAGGTGCAGCGATTTGTTTATCTCTGCTGACAGTGTTGAAGTGTCGCGTTAGCTATTTCTCACGCTCGGAGAAGTATTAGAATTACAAATTCAGGTTTGTGTGTGTGTGGAAAGGATTTATTTTGAAAATATAATGGCTTTTGTAGAGTAGAAGGTAAACGAAGAGATAAATTTGAAGTGCCACTGAACTTTAATTGAAGTGGAATGGTTAAAAATGTGTTGCATAATAAAAAAATTGCATAAAAATATTTTATTTATTTTTCGATATTTTATTTAATTGAATTTTATTTTTATTTATTGTTAGTTTTATTTTATTCTTACTTTATTTTTTTATTTATTTTATTTTATTCTTACTTTATTTTTTTATTTATTTTATTTTATTTTATTTTATTTTATTTATCTATTTTATCTTTATTTTATTTTATCTTTATTTTATTTTATATTTTATTTTATTTTATTTTATTTTATTTTATTTATTTTATTTTATTTTATTTTATTTTATTTTATTTTATTTTATTTTATTTTTATTTTATCTTTATTTTATTTATTTTTATTTTATCTTTATTTTTATTTTATTTTATTTTATTTTTATTCTTTATTTTTATTTTATTTTATTTTATTTCTATTTTATATTTTATTTTATTTTTATTTTATTTTATTTTATTTTATTTTATTTTTATTTTTTATTTTATTTTATTTTTATTTTATTTTATTTTATTTTATTTTATTTTATTTTATTTTATTTTATTTTTTTCATTTTATTTTATCTTTTATTTTATTTTATTTTATTTTATTTTATTTTTATTTTATTTTATTTCAGTTTATTTTATTTTATTTTATTTTATTTTATTTTATTTTATTTTATTTTATACCCCATATTCAGCGTCACTCCAAAACAACCCGACCAAACTGAGAAACTCCGGCCACGCAAGCTCCATCAGCAAAACAAGGGGAAAGGAAGGGCACCCCAGTTGCCAACACAGAAGAACCTCAAAACACACCGAAACCAAAGTACATTACCCAAATTTTACAAGCAGAAGAGGAACCACTCGAAAAGTGCAAGGGTATCGTACAAATTATGAAGATCGCGATGGCAAGAGAAAAGAACGTCAGCATGAATGTTAAGAACGAGAGGAAAAACAAAGTTACCGTAGAAACGGGGACATCTAAACCGACGCATCACGAGCCTCGGTCAATAACCTCGAAGCGGCGCGCAACAAGCTCTGTGGAGCCTCGAGAAATAAACCGACCATGAAACGAAAAGAACGATCAGTGGCACAAAGTTTTGCCTATAAGAGCAAAAAAAACCCACGCAAACATATTAACGGTGGGGGAAACAAATAAAAACGCAAAAGAGCGACAACATGGCAGGAATATAGCTGCAAGTCAGAGAGAAAATAATAAGCCCAAACGACAATCAGAGACAGTGATCATAAAGCCAGCGGAAGGTAATAGCTACAACGAGATCCTTAAGAATATCTGTAACAAAGTAAATCTAAAAAAAGCAGACGTTAAGATCAAAGGGATCCACAAAACAAGAGCTGGGGTCTTACTATTATAGCTGGAGTAGGGATAGTCTACAAAAGCCAGTTTCTGCGAGGCGCTCAGGACCACCTTCAAGAATCTGTAATTGTGACCGACCTTAAATCAAGGGCTACTATAAGAGAAATTTCCAATGTGTTCCTGTATAATGCAATTTGCATTTCAATTCGATTCTTTAATTGGATAGACAATTTGAGTACTGAAAAAATACTACGAGCTTCTCCCGAAGTTAGTTACTGCACAAAGCAGTGTTACACATATAGGTGACAGGCTCTGACGAAATTTTAGACAAATTTATCTCTATGAATATACTTCATCAAGTCGTAGCCATAACTACCGTAACTATCGATAAGGGGTCTTTTAATTGGAGATATCTACCCTATATGCAAACATTAAACTAATCAATGCGAACACCACTTTATAGCTATATATTTCTGACTAAAAACGCCCAAAAAATAAGGTGATATTGTATTTATTTTGAAAATTCTTTATTTATTCTTCCAAATCAATTTCATCCCCTTCAAAGTAATCCCCTCCCGATGCAACGCACTTATGCCAACGGATCAGGTGAATACGGTGGTTGCGGAACGATATGGGTTGAGTTTTTGGCGAAATGATCAGGAATTACGAGGGCAGTATGGGATGGTGCATTATCGTGGTGTCAAAACGAAGAATTGTCTTTCCACAATTCCGGCCTTTTTAGGCGGATAGGGTTACGCAAACGTTCGCAAACGACGCATAACGTTCAAATAATATTCCTTGTTGACTGTTTGACCGGTTGGAAGGAATTCCTAATGCACAACACCACGATAATCGAAGAAAACAGTCACCATGACCTTGATTTTTGAGCGACTTTGGCGCGATTTTTTTGGTCTCGGCTCTCTTTTGGCACGATATTCGCTCGATTGATCGGTTGTTTCGGGGTCGTAAGCATAGATCCAAGTCTCATCGCCTGTTATTATGCGTTTCATGACACCCTGGTTTTAATGTATTCGGTACCAGTCGAGATTTGACGCGCTTGAGGCCCAAAACATCCTTCAAAATGGTATTGGCTGAGCCTTTCGATATGCCAACTTCATCAACAAGGTCTCTAATTGTTAATCGACGGTTTTTCAACACCAAATCTTTGATTTGTTAAACGAGAGCTTCGTCGGTTGAGGTTGATGGTGGCCCTGGACGCTCTTCGTCTTCTACAAGTTCACGGCCGGCTTGGAACTCACTATACCACTTGTAACCATTTTTTTTAGACATAGCCACATCACCAAAGGCTTTCTGCACCATCCTCAACGTATCCGCAGCAGAAAATTGATTCCGTAAACAAAATTTAATGCAAATTCTTTGCTCAACAAATTATATTATATATTATAATACTTCAAGTTTGGATGAAGGATAAAACTGAAAGTATACAAAATACTTTTCGATCTCGAATAATAAATGCAAAGCTGGAACCATCGCTTCAACATATTGACCAAGAAGCTAAAGCTCTATATCTGTGCTCCAGTACTGAGAACAAAAAGAATGAAGTAACATTAATTGTAACTATATGCAAAAAGGTATGGAAAACGAAAGCAAATTAATGAAATAAAAGAAAAAAAAAATGAAAATGAGCAGATATGACAAAACGAATAAAGAATTAATTATATCAAAAACTGAAGCAATAAAAATTAAAAAAACGAACTTAAGAAGAAAGTATGTGGCAGATAATAGAGGTATGAAGGAAATCTTATGGGAGTAAAATAAAAAATTTCAAAATGCATCAATGTATTAGAATAGGTAGAGCAACATAACTAAAAGAAATACAATAAAAATGAAGCTTTTAATTATAAATACTAATTATATTCCCCTGAGTATGAAATCAAGGCATTTTTTATACATCTAACGGCGGTGAACTCGGGCACAATGTGTTACGCACACAGACACTCGAAAAGTTAAGAGTGTTTTGTATAAGTTGTACTACTGAACAGAAAGGAAGTGTGATAAGAAATATTGAAAACCCAATTAATTTATAATTATGATAACACAGCGCTACAAAAACAATGTTTTTTTTTTTGTTTCCCCGGATGTATTAGCACAAGAACTTTTGCCAATAGGTGCAACTTTGGAAAGAGTAAGCAATTGAGATCTCTCTTTCGACGAACAAAAATTTCTCTCTTTCGACGAACAAAAATTATGCGGCGCAGAATAATGGATGACGGTTGGAGTGCATTCGAGAGAACTATTCTTCGCTAGATCTTTGGAGCCGACAGCATGAGCTATGAATACCGAAGAACATATTATAGAACTAGGAACAATATGGATGTAAATTTCCGGGGTTTAGTATGGAAAAGCTGAAGGATAGAATATTTGATACAGCAATTACTAAAGAATATAGATTTTATGAAAGTCAGAAATGTATTGGAAAGTCATCTGAACAAACTTCCTAATAATTTTGGAAATCATAGTGAGGAACACAGAAAGTGGTTCAAGGAAAAACTAAAAGTAATGGAATCATAGTATGAAAGTCATCACAAAATGGTAGATTAAGACTTATACTTAAAAAGATATTGTCACCTGAAAGCTTACAAAAAGCACTTTATTGAGATAGAACAGATCTTTACTACATTTTCTCTGGTTTTTTTAAGGGGCTTACATTGGTTTCCTCGGGTAAGAAAGAGCTTTTATTCAACAGTTTTTTACTCGCATAAAAAAATTTGGATATTTTATTAGAATTTTTTATTGTTACAAACATACACTATTAAAAAAGAAATTCTGAAATTTTTGGAAAAAATTATTTTAAATTTGGCCATTGTGACCTAATTTCCGGTGACCCCTCGGAAAAAGATGAGCCCGCATAGGCAGGATAACTTCTTAAAGGATCATCCAAAGTGAAAAAACAATACGTGTTTCAGTTAAAACCGTAACTTAGAAATTGGACAAAGGAAAAAAAGTGAATAATGGATTTCTGGCAAACATTTTTATAAAAAAACTAGCTGACCCCGCAGCCGTTGTCCTGCGTGAAATTATGTGTTTTGAAATGAAAAAAAGTTGAAATTATGTTGTGTCGAAGATGATTTATTTTCTATTTTTCTACATTTTTTTAATGTAGCGCAACTTAATAAACATAATTTTTTGATTTCTGTTCTGGTGCGTAAATATACAGAGAAGATGGGTTTCCAACTCGTCAACACGCCACATATATCTGGCCGTGTGAAAAACATAGCATTTCCCGATTTCCTTGTGTCCTGTTGATTGTCAACGCAAAGGCAATTTTCCCTGGTAATTGAATATGTTTGAACTGAAATGGCTGTCCCTTGTATTCGATAACTACGTCATAATCATTCGGGTTCCATTACACAGTTTCGGCGCATGAAGATTGTGAAACATAATAATGACAGATACAACTTTAAGACGCAAATGATGCTGGGGGAGGCTTGGTATGGTATTTGGAAATTCCACTGGATAATTTACGGGTTCGTCTTCCTTGTCAAGACGATCGATCGATTTATATGAGCGCAAACCTCCCGGAACTTGACTTTGAATCTTCAAGTTTAAATCACTAACATCGGTAATTTTGGCAGCTAAAATTGCTCGTGCACTCAAGCTATCGCAGTTACGATAATTTGGCCAATGTTCGGATAAACATTCGTGATGAATTCATCTTCCGTTGAAGTGAATTGACAAAAGGGAGGTGAAATTGATATCAAACCACTGGAAGTATCAACCGAAATTTGCCCATTTCCAATTCTTAGCGAATACAATGTAAAATGTCATCGGCAATGTAATTTTTTCGTATCCCATAATTAACGCGAATTTAAAGGCGGATATGTCGAAATGATCTTCGCGAAAAGTATGCGAACTTCAGTGGCATGCGAAGTACTATCGCATTGTCATGTTCCAGCAAATGCTACTGCTGGCATGCTTCTCAAAATGTTGCACACACTGTACCATTCACAATACGCGATGACTTAAATTAAGTTGAACCGCGAGACGCAAAACAGTCGGAAAACTTTCATGAATTGCAAAAGTAAATATCCTACAAAGCGCTTTATTGCAGTTCACATATCGACCCATTTGATACTGCTGATCTCATATCGTTCAAGGCCAATAACCGCTATGTTGCTTTCTTTGGTGCCGTACTTGCAAACGTATTTGATCGATTACACCAATCTGCAATATTCAACATTGACATGATACAGTGCATATCCATCATTTCCCATTCCCGTTTCCGAAAGAAAAGCACATGAGTAGTGTTTCGTGCATTTATTGTCAAACATACAAACCAAAGTGGGATTGTAAGGTAAGGAAATGATTTCATCAATTTGATCTGGTGTAATCACCATCCGCATCCAAAGAAGAATGTGTGCGTGCGGCAAACCTCTTTTTTGCTACTCAACAGAACACATTCAGCATCTAACAGCATCATATATACCATAGGTTGCTTCAAGATAAAGACCATCAAACATCGCAGCTATTGTTTAAAAGGTCGTGCTGTGATATCGTTACGATCGCTAGCGGATTGACCGCGATCCATAATTCCGCACGTATGTCATCGCATTTTGGGAGTACTTCTTGCCTTTCGTTGGGCTGCCATACGTTGATGGCAAAAAGAACGCCGACCAATATTAGCGCCACCTCTTCGTGGCTTCGTAACAAATTTCAATCTGTAATTGATCACATCGTCTCAAACATACATTAAGTTTTCACTGAATAATTTTCAATAATTTTTCCTTTGGATAGCCGGAATAAGAAAGTAAGCGACCGCAATTGAACGATTCAAATAATTTACAAATCAAAATATTGAAAAACAAAACAAACAAAAATTGAAAAAAAAGTGTATGAAAAATGTTACTTTTTGGAATTGTCCAATTTTCCGACTTCTCCTCATGAAAAGTATAAGGTATTTTGTTTCTAAACCTTTCCCGATCCACAACAAACAACCTTTAAAAATTTCATTCAGATTGGTTCAATCGTTCTCTTAGTGTTACTAACAAACAAACATTCATATTTATTGTAACGTTTGTATGGGGAAAAGAAAAGGGCTGTTTTTAGGGGTTTTCCGGAAACTATTCGAATTTTTCTCGCCGTAAAAACCATCCTTGAACTTCAACAAACATTTAAGAAAAAGAATTGGCCAAATAGGTCCAGGCCTTATTGAGTTATGCGCGTACATACATTTTTGGTATTCATTTTTATTTATATATGTAGATTAAAATTTCGAGGCATTTTTTTCAAATAGTTGTGTAATAGAAAAAAAAATCTCAAAGACCTGTGTCAAATTTCATGAAGATTGGTTTCAGTAGTTCTCGAGAAACCCAACCGACTTTAAAAAAAATAGTTCTGTGAACGCGTTTAAAGATGGCATACTTAGCCTAGCTAGCCTCGAGTGCACAAGTTCTCAAGGCTGTATCTCCGAAACTATTGCTCGGATCAATTTGAATTCTAGAGGTGCTGTAGAATTTAATAAGACAACAAGAAAAAACGTTAACTTCGGCTGCACGGAAGCTAATATACCCTGCACAGGTGCATTTCTTTTAGTAACTATGTGTTCAGTTTATATTTAGGCTATATGCTATAGTAAGCCGATCTGAACAATTTCTTCGGAGATTACATTGTTGCCTTAGAAAATAATATGTACCAAATTTCGTGAATATATCTTGTCAAATGCAAACGTTTTCCATACAAGAACTTTTTTCCGATCGTTCAGTTTGTATGGCAGCTATTTGCTATAGTAAGCTGATCTGAACAATATCCTCGGAGATTACATTATTACATTAGAAAATAACCTGTACCAAATTTTGTGAAGACACTTTATCAAATGTGAAAGTTTTCGATACAAGAACTAGATTCCAATCGTTCAGTTTCTATGGCAGCTATATGTTATAGTGGTCCGATATCGGCAGTTCCGACAAATGAGCAGCTTCTTGAAGAGAAAATGACGTTTGCAAAATTTCAAAACGATATCTTAAAAACTGAGAGACTAGTTCGTATATACATATGTATACAGACGGATGGACAGACAGACAGACTGACATGGCTAAATCGACTCAGCTCAACATACTGATCATTTATACATACACTTTATACGGTCCCCGACGCTTGCTTCTGGGTGTTACAAACTTCGTGACAAACTTAATATACCCTGTTCAGGGTATAATAAACAAAAACTCGCTTTTGAAGGCCTTAAACCCATGTAACCCCTTAAATTTATCCTTATTTTATGAGTCAGTATGTTATTTTATTTCATTATTTTTGATTTATGTAGCGTAACAAGGATTTAAAAATAAGTGGATACCCTATAAAAAGTATAATTCTATGATCAGGGTATCAATCTGAGTCGATTTAGCATTGTCAGACCATCTGTCTGTACACATGCAAACCAGTTCCTAAGCTTTTGGATATCCAACTGAAATATCGAACCATTACCTATAACATGTAGCTGTCATATACGTACAGACTGAGCAACAAAAATGAAGACCTTTCATGGAAAACATTTTTGTTTAAGAAAGCATCTTCACAAAATTTGACATATGTGTGTTATTGTCTAAGGCAGCGCAACAATCTCCGGAAAAATTGTTGAAAACGTACCACTATTGCATATAGCTGCCTTATAAAGTAACTAATCAGATTAAGTTAGCTTAATCTGGTAGGCCAACAAGCCACGCATAGACCAGTTATGGTCCTTTGCGATACAAGCTGAAATTCAGTTGCTAAGTAAAAGAGGAGTAGTCATCTGAGACTATGCCGTATCATATCGTGGGGAGATGCTTGCAGCGTAATCATGCCAATGCGGGACCAGTGCACAAGAGATGCTCCATTGTGTCCCTGGTGCCATGCTCTAGACATTTCCTACATTCTTCCCGAACTTTTAGCCCAGTCCTGCGGATGTGTATCGCCACCAGACAGTGACCAGTTAGTATTTCCATCATGTTCCTACCGTCTCTTCTATCAAGTGCCAAAATAAAGTACATATGTATAGTATGGAAATATTTCTATTTGTGAACGTATTATAGCTTCGGGTCATGCGGAGTTAACATTTTTTCTTGTTTTGTGTTGCGTTTGTATTTTCCTACCTTCTTACACAATAAATTCTCAAATTTTAACAAAATTTTTAATATCTAATTCACACGTGCTCAAACACTTACCAAGCACAAATCAATTTCCACATTGACACTTAAGAAATTATGACAAGAATGACACACAATGAAATCAAATATTTTTGTTTAAGGCGAGCGTCGAATGATGTTACTAATTTATATGAGAATTTTTGAACGCTTCAAGAGCAACAGCATGCTACACTTTGCGAAGGAGTGTGCGCAAACCACACACACAAATATATATATATATATGTACAGGAAATATCAGCTAAATGACGCGCATAGATATTTAGTACAGACTCGTTGACATCGTAAACTTGAAAATGTTAAATAAAATGTTTATATTTACGGCGCATTTCGCAAACGACAAGTAAATGACGTTAAAAGTGGAAATACGATGAAAGCGGAAGAACGCGCGGTGGTTAAAAAGGTTTGGAATTTGAGCGACGAGAGTGTGGCTCTATGTATGAGAGTGACTAATAAGAAAATTAGAATGGGACGCGGCGGATGCTTAACAGCTGCGCACACACACATACCGTGGCGCTACTCAAGCATCAGTAAAACCAAAGTTAACGCCTTCAACACTAATACGCGTAGATTTAAAAGTCAAGTATTTAGCTGACATGCGTCAGTCACAGACTTAAAAAGGTGTAGCTGAGGCACATGAATTACTTAAATGCCTAATTAGCATTAGCGAAATTGACTTATGCGTGTTTATATAATTTAATTGCGTATACGCGCGTGTGTGTTTGTAGTAATTTAGAATATTTTTTTTTGCAAGATTAAGCGCTTCAGCGCGTTTGTACACCAAAGCGCTGAAAAAACGGCTTATACCCCTAGAAGTATGCTAAAGTAATGAAAAAAATGTTATTGCTATTCATGCAGTGATTATGTACAAGCTTAACATTTGTAGCGTTAGAAGTCGAGTGGCACACGGCCGTAGCGTGTCCACTGAGAATTTATAGCCACAAGAACGCGTGGCGCGTCGTGTGTGTGTGTGTATGAATGCGCGCGCATTGCTCATAATATTTTTTCAAATACTTAGAATAATTTTGTTTTTCACAAGGCTGACCTGCTTTTCGCGTCCAAAACAACCGAGCTAAGTGGCAAGAGATACACACACATACACGCGCGCGCATGTGTGTATTTTTTGTATATATGCGCGCGCTTTGCCACCTCAGCGCCACGCGCCCACTTTGTGCCGAATTTTTTCCATGGAAGTTGCTATATACACATATATGTATTTGTAATTGTGTCGCTGTGTGCGTGCAACTGCTTTGATGCCATTCAATTTAAATCATTGCTGCCGAAAATTTCACATGTATGACGCGCTTCAGCACGCGATACGCCTCGTGTCGTAGCGCGCGCATTGGCCGCCTACACGTGCGCCGCGCCCCGCCCGCCAACCTTTCGCAAACACAATCAACGCCAACTTATCAAAAATTAATGCTTTAATATTTTTTCCTGCTCATTTTCATTAAGCAGAAAACAGTTTTACTTTTTGTTGCTGCTTTTTCACTCATTTCGCAGGCTTTAGCTGCCGCATTTGCCGCCTCGATGCGCGCTTTTCAAACGGCGCGCGGGGTGGGCGCTGGAACACACGCACAGCACACAAGCGCTCAAGCACAACACTCCAGCGCGCATATACATACACACATAGATATCTGCGCGCACTCACACCTGCACATGAAGCGAGCGAAAAAATAGATATTTCGTGTTGTTTACATAACGGCACATTTTATTACCCCTCTCGCATGCAAGTTAAGCAAACAGTAAGATATGAAGAAGGGCTCAACATACAGCAATAGCATCCACACAACCCCCACTACCATTGAAGCCATCAATCCCAGGCTAAGCGCGTTACAGCTGGCGCTTATACAAATGTGTGCGTGTGTGCTTTTTTATGGCGCGGAGTGGGAATTCGTTGCGGTGTGGTTATGTGAACATGCAATTTCTCGAGTTCGGTTGAGTTAGTTCGCTTTGGGTGCGCGGTGATACGGTAGTTAGGGGAAAGTGTTGTGCCACTGCCGTTAAGTGTCTCTGCTGCGTTTGTTTTGTGGCGTAGGCTTGTAATGATGCTTGAGTTTGCTGGCCTAGCTGTGTCTGATGGCTTTATGACAACCCACACACATATGAGCTAACGTATTTGTATATAAAATGCGCTATATGTGTGTATATTTAAGTTTTCTACTAGCTCATATCTGGCGCAAATACGTATGTAAATAAGTATGCGCTTGAAAATGTTGTTTTTGGTTCACTTCTCTGTTTATTTTGTTCACATATCGCTGCGTATGTTTGTGTTGGGTGTTATGGGTATTTGGTAGGATTTTTTCGCTGCTTTAAAGGGATTTGGAGTATTTCAATTTTTTAGGCACACAGATAGATGCTTATACATGTATGTATACATGAATGTAAATAGGCATGCCTGCATGGATAGATAACCACAAAGCAGACCTTTAGGAAACTGAATACGTGAATTTTTTGTTTATTTGATATTTGTTAGAAATTAAAAAATTAAACTAAAATATAAAATTAAAACTAAATTAAATTTAATTTAAAAAAATTATTATTAAAATTAAAATTAAAATTAAATTAAATTAAATTAAAATTAAATTCAAATTAAAATTAAAATTAAATTCAAAATAAAATTAAAATTAAATTAAAATTAAAATTAAAATTAAAATTAAAATTAAAAATTAAATTAAAATTAAATTAAATTAAATTAAAATTAAAATTAAAAATTAAATTTAAATTTAAATTAAATTAAAGTAAAATTAAATTTAAAACTAAAATTAAAACTAAAATAAATATTAAAATTATAACTACCTTTAAAATAAAAGTTTACTTAAATTAAAATTATAATTATTGAATTATTTTTTATTTTTTTTTTTAAATGCTCAACTAAACTAAATTAAAATTAAAATCAAAATAAACATAAAAATTATAATTAAAATTAAATCAAAAAAGACAAAAAATAACTTTAAAAGTAAAATAAAATTAAAACTAAAATTAAAATCATAAAAATTAGCTTTAAAAGTAAAATAAAATATACATTAAAATTAAAATTAATATTAATTAAAACTAAAACTGAAATTTTAATTAAAATTAAAATTAAAAATTTTATTTAAATTCTCAACTAAATTAAATTAAAATCAAAATAGCGGAATTAAAGAAAAATTATAATTAAAATTAAAATTAAAACCAAAATTAAAATCAAAGAAGATTAAAAGTAAAATTAAAATTAAAATCAAAAAATATATTACATTAAAATTAACATTAAAAGTAAAATAAAATTAGAAGCAAAGTAGACATTAAAAGTAAAATTCAAACTAATAGTGAAATTAAAAAAGTTAACTTTTCTTTAATTTTTATTTTTTTGTTAATTTTTTATATTTTTTTTTTAATTTACCCTAAAGTTTTAATATTTAAAATTTTTGAAAAAAGTGGCCTGGAGTTTTCTGATAAACTTCTTAAAAAGTGACTTTTTCGCAAAGAGCACAGCAAAATCATTAAGAAAAATTATAAACTAGAGGTCTCGTTGGGAAGAAACTTTTCAAATCAATATACTCCTACAGCAATAGCAAATACAGTTATAGTCAAGTTCATAAAGGTTTCTAAAATAATTTTCAAAACGTTTAAAAATTTATCAAAAAATTACGAAAAATATATTTCCAAGACAGTAACGTATAAAAGGGTCTAAACTGAGTTAAACTAATGCCAAAAAAATTAGTCATATTTTTTTCAAAAAATTGGTGCTATTAAAATATATCTTTAAAAATTCTGAAATTTTAAAAATGAAAATTATGAAATCTAAGCAGCTATAGAGTGTTTTCTATAAAGTATTTCTTTCATATGAAAAATTAGCCGTAAGTTATGAAGAAAATTGATATTGCGCCTAAATGTAGGCAATTCAATTATAATTTCGCGCTTAAATGTAGGCAACACAAATATGTTTATATGTTTTGGCAACTGTTAATCCGCCACTGATGCCAATTTTACGTTTAGAATGAAGTTGTTTAAACATAATTTCTTTCAATACATGGCTTCTGCTGTCTTCAGTTCATTTCTCAACTTGAAAATCTCATTAAGCATTGCCATGGCTAGTCATAAGATACAAAACTTAATTAAAAAAAGTGGAGGTGGAACCATGTAGTGCTTATAAGCGTATTCGAAATTCTTAAATAATCAAGGTGAAAACCCTTAGGACCTAAACAAATAGGCAAATATCAGTTAGTGAGTCTTTAAACAGCGAAAATAAAACTATAAGAACAATCAATTTGAATTTTTCAAATTTTATTTCAAACGAGGGTTTATGTATGTTAACAGTTTTCTTTGTAATTATTACAGCAATTTAGGGTTATTGTTAGCAGAATTCCTTACAATTATTCTTTCTGATAGTAATTTGAATACATATTTTTACCACAATTATTTCGTGGCAAGTAGATCACCAATTAGTTCCCAAGCAACTACTTTCTGCCTAGTTTATGATGAATCAAATCAAAAAAAATATTCGAGTTCATTTTAAATTCACTACCAGGTCATCCAAATCGATTTCGTGCATCATAAAACCCACACATGTATATTTGCATTGAAAAAATGCTTTTGTAGCACCCTTCTTTTTGTTTTGCGATGGAAACCAAGTACTCAAAATAATATCTTTTTAGCATTTTATTGATACAATGGTATCAATGTGGAGTACAAAAAGATTTGAGCGATTCTCGTTAGGTGAGAGATTTTAATATTTAAATCAGCAACAGCTTAACTGGGTGCGTTCTTTTTTTCCCTTTTTTTCTGTTTTGCTTTTCAATTACATTCGTGTGCAAATCGGCATGAAAATGGATTAATAAAATGCAAAAGAGGCTAATAAAATTGCGCAATATTTGGAATGGAGTGCATAATGTCCTACATATAGATACTTTCAATAAAAAACGACGTAGCGCCGATTTTAGACAATGGAAAATAGCTGGAATGCTGCCGTTCTCACGACAGTCGGGTTAATGTGGCCGGGACGGACCTAAATACTACTACTGGAATACTGACTGTCACATTGAGTGAAGCAGATTTGTCAGAGAAAATAGGAACGACACTTAGGGTTAGATCTATATGATCTGCCAAGGTCGTAAAAAAGAGAATATCACCTCTCTTTCCGTCGGTGAAACTCCGTTATCGTCGTAAAGAAAGTGTGTGGGTTTTGGTGTTCAGTTAGGTGCGTTCTTTCCTTGGTCGCAGGTGCAGGTAACTCAGGTACAAGATGTACCTGTTCCTCCAATAGATGATGGGAAATTGGGGTATGCATTTGGCCTGGTTGGATTTGAACGGTCCCCAGGTTTTGATGGTTTTAACGGAGGAATGTGCAAAAGCTTGTGGAAGTTCATTCCGAAATATATGGAGCCTATTTGTAATAAGTGCGTCTAGCAGGGTTGTTTCTCTCCTGAAGTCCCCTGGTAAGATCAGAAGCGGTCATAGTTCTTATCGGAGCATCAGTCACTTTTCTAAATACTGGAAGGAGTTATGGTGAAAAGGCTTCAGGAGCTAATACGTGATATGTGGTCGGATAGGCAGTATGGATTCAGGGAAGGACGCAGTATAGGGAATGCTTTGATTTTATGTTCAGAATATAGTGAGAATGTCAACAAATAAGTCCTTGGCATTCCTGTTTAGTTCAAGGTGGCGTTTGATTACCTCAGCTGAGATCGAGTAATGCAACGGCTGACGGAAGTTGAATGTCAGGAAATAGTCTTTGACGAAGTTACCTTTCGGACAGAAAAGCCTCTTTGGTTGATACGAATGGGAATTCGGGGGTTAGAGTAGTTCGTGGCTGCCCGCAGGGTTCTATATGTGGTTCATATATCTGGAATCTCATGTTGAACTCTCTGCTTGGGCAGCTCGAGCCACTCTGTAAGTGTTGTGCGTAAGCGTATGACTGTCTTCTTCTGATTGAAGGTCACTGGGAGTGAATGGGGCCTCGGATGTCGTGCTGTTGGAACCATACTTATATCGTGGCTTGTTTATGGCTTGTGCGACTTATGGAGCTGCAATACGGTGGGAATAACGATGATGGTCTCGGATCGCCAAAAACTCCCGTTTCACACCGTTTCGACGGATCACACGCAGGTTTTGTTAGGTACACTGCCTTTTGACTTGATCGTCGTACAGCACGCTGTTACATTCAGCTTAAGAAGTGACTTGAAGGTGTCGTTGATGTAGAATGATTGGATTTCCGATGATGATGCGGAGATTATGGCATACCTAGGGAGCAGGAGGCTTTTAGAAGATAGGATCAGGTGTAGGTGGAAAGACCGTTGGGACAATAGTCATATCTATCTATCGTATTATATCTCATCTAATTCCAAATATCTTATGCAACCAGAATCTGTAAAAATTTTCAATCAAGCATGCATCCAGAGCATATAGTGTCCCGTTATAACTCCTACAACTATTAAAAGGTCACTTTGCTGAGGAGAAGAGCACACCAAACCTCTTACGATTTAAGCAGGGCCAGAAAGACTTACCATGAAACACGAACGATAACGCATCAAGATTCGAAATCACTTGGATCATTCGTAGGAACTGTTCTGCGCAATGGCTTTAGAGCCGTCATCGTGAGCGATGAGTACCAAAGGAAATAGAACCACGAACTATATGAGCAATACAGCGACACAAAAATTCGAATGTGTGTGCTGGTAAACCATGTCGTTCGCATGGAAGACGAAAGTTATGCGAAAAGTTTCCTCGGTTCTAAACTCATGAGTGACACGGAAGCAGCAGTGTTCATGCAATCAATGGAAGAACCAAGTGAAACATTTATTTAAATTTATTATTTACTTTCCTTTACTCGTTCAACCATTTGTTCTTTCTACCCTCAATTGGCGTTTCCTTTACCAAACAAGCGTCTAGAATTTGTATACACGCCATAACTATCTCATCTGTCACCTAACGGTCTACCTTTTACTGCTAACTGCCAAAAGGTATTGCGAGCACAAGCCAAATTCTGTACTTCGCCCTGTGACAGCGTCGAAATATGGACGACTCAAGACCACGCCCAACTCAAAGTACTGTCGAAGGAATCTAATTTAGAGTGAACGCGTATTTTCTTGGAAAATAATTGAACTTGTCTACAAACCGTCTAAAATAAACTGGTATTCGATTTGTGTAAGTGTATGTATGTATGTATGTGTATATATTGAGTAGCCCGCAGGCATTGTTGCAAGCGCAATTATTTTAATTCTACGCGATGACTTTTCAATTCCCGGCGTAAGGGCAAAAAGTGCACGAAAAATCCCACAGGCATTAGCTAAAATAACAACACAGTTACAACAACAACAAGGGCGCAACAACCAAGCGCAAGTGATACGCCATGAACAATTTACAACATCCCCTGCAGCGCTTAAGCGTTAAACACATATATACACACATAAATATACATATACATGTATGTATGTATTTACAAGCTTATATATATATATATAAACAACAGCGCTTAAGGGTATCTATGTAAGTGCATCTGTTGATTTTATGAACCAACATTGAAATAATCAAATTAATGTCACTTGGAAGGCGGCATAAACTATGCAGCTAGCGCAAGCGCTACAGCCGCAACAACAACCAAATGTCATACAAGAAATATAAACAACTTAACAACATCAACTACATGCCGGCATCATATACACAAATAGAGTGTGAACGCGCGTAGACGCGCTGCGTGAAAATGTGAAGCGAGCGCGCTAAGGAAATTGACGCCTCGACACATGTTGATGAGCGACGAGTGCGCTTACATACATATATACATACATACAAGCGCGCAACGCACATACATACAAACAAGCGCGCAGCGCTGAAATATAAATATCGAGTTTGATGCACATTCATTCATTTTCGGTTTCAGTTTCGGACGTCGAGCGTAAGGCGAGAATGCCTGCAGGCGTTTGGTGAGCGACTGGCAAATTGTCGCGCGCAATTAAGCGTCTATAGCGGCAGGCGCGCAGCCAAAGTAGAGACAGGCGCGCAACAAAAGTGGTGGCAAAGTTAAAGTTTAGTTGGGGCAAATGGTGACGGAGCCGCGACTTGTGCGCCATGCATTATTGCTTACGCCAGCAATTTGTACGCACTTACGCGCTAATTAAATAAAATTTTCCACTAACAGCCAACGCGGCTGTAAATACACTGTAAATGCATGCATGTATGTATGTAGTGCGCGGCATGCAACGCAATTCTCGCCACAACTGGCAATAAAATTAAGAACTTAAATGTTTCCAGATGTTGCATAAAAGCACCATTTCTTGCAGTCAGCAGCAGCATTTTTATAACCCTTCTTGTTATTGTTATTGCTGTGCTCTTATTTTCATTGCAACCGGCAAACAAGTCCGCTGCGCCAAACTTAACTCACAGTAGCGCCCCGAAGTCATTGTGGTAATTTATGCAAATACCATATGGCAGCGTTGCTTGTTGCACGGTCAGCCGCGGCTCGTCGCAACTGGCGCAGCACAACGCGCGGCGTTTTTTGCTCAACGTCTTTACACACTACTTAGCGGCGCTCAACAGCATCAATGCATTGAGCATCCGGCTGCCCAGAAAGGGCACTTAATTTCAATTTCAATTTGCATCTTTTCGCCCTTAATACACAGTGCGCTCAGCTGCGAGCTGCTCGCGAGATCAGTTGACTGCTTGTTATACCCAGTCCGTTGTAGCATGAGATTATGTACAGACCACACATCTTTCTTAAAGCAGCTTTTGAAGTGTTGCATTGAGTGGTTACACCACATTAAAATTTCTCAAAAAAGTTTTACTTCTATACAGCAAGTAATATAGACGCTCTTTCCTAGCGCAATATTTTTAAAACGATTTTATTGTTTTTTTCGCCACTCTCTAAGCATAAGCACATCGAAAAATGCTACTCATATTTCTTACACAAATTATATTCAGCTTATTTTATTCCCGGCTTTAAAAACTAAATGTGAAACTCGAGTCATCATATTCTATTGAGATCTAGAGATACATATATATCTCAAGAAATGCAAAAATATTATTCTAGAGCACTAAAAACGATGTGTGGTTTTAAGTAGGAATCACAGCGGAGCCTTATCTTCTTCTTCTTTATTGCCGTATTATTGAAGGATGGAGCCATGTGTAGAAATTCAGTGATGAAAGTTCTCTAGTCACCTTTCACTTAGTGTTTGCTGACGTCTTCGGATCTTAGAACAAGTATCCTCTGGGTAACTAGAGAACATCTGTTTGAAGGCGAAACACAATGAAAAAAGAAAACAACCTTTGAGGAGCCTGTTCTACGAGAAGGAAATCCTGTAAGCAGATATAAATATAGAAATAAAGTATCCGAGCTCATCAAACTAGATTCCCAGATATTGTACTATCCTTTTGAACATATATTAAAAGCTCCCAATTATTTCTTCTAGGTTTCAGATATGCAAGTATGTTGTACTAATATAACTTAACTATAGAGAGAAAGACAGAGGGAGAAAAAGGTATGCTGTAAGAAAGAACAAAATGTTGGTTCTATAATAAATCCCCATAAAACTAAAGAAAAATAGAGAATGGAAGATCAAGTTACTGAGTTTAAGGAAAACAGAAGTAGAAATAATCAACTAAACAAACGATCAAGTAGAAAGAAGCTGATTACAATTATTTCAAAAGAAGATCGTCGAGAGAGAGTCAAAAAATTAATGAAAAATAGAAGCAGATATAACAGATAACGGAGGCAATCAGATATCAAATGAAGGAAGTCGAAACGGAATACTACGGATTACTAACGATCACCGCGGTGGATAAAAGTTTTCTAAAGAACACCTGTAAAAGAAACTGACCATAAGACTTAGTTCCACTTACTTATATATAATCCTACAAATATAAGCCTACTAATGAAACACCTAAGAAGAAGCGAAAATATAAAAGGTCGAGAAAGACGAACGATGAGGAATAAAATAGTTGAGCTCGGAGATTGATCTAGAGTTTCTCAACTTATTAAAGGCGGTTTGATGAATCCAAAGGGAGTCCACCAAAGCAGAAGTAATTGTTATAATTACCTCAAACCTCCGCCTCAAACAGAAATGTCGAAGACCTCATCAAGTATACAAGAATAAAGTCGATATATAAATGACTTTTTGTAATGAAAACTTTTTTAATTGATAAGATTTATTTACTAAATCGGACAAAGATTGTGGCAACGCTATGTTTTCCGAATGAATCGGACCACTATAGCATAGAACTTTCATTCAAATTTAAATAGGTAAAAATTGTCCTAAAAAATCTTGTTTCCTAATTATGTAACTTTAATTTTATTTCTGGTTTCTTTATATTGAACCGGTTCGAATTTTGAAGGTAGATAGAAGCCTCATCTAGATTATAGTTACCGAAAGATTGTACTATAGTGTACTAGATCTGAATTCTGTACTACCGAACCAATTCAGGTATATAATTTAAACAAAATATTTAAAGAATATTTGAAAAACATTTTAAAAATAAGTTATGTCAAAAAAAAACATGTTGAGAATGGAAAATTAAAAAAGTTTTTTAAACAAAATTTAAAACATGTTAAAAGAAAAAGTTCTGAAAAAAGTTTTGAAAAAAAAAATCGAAAAAAGTTTTGAAAAAATAGTTTCAAACAAAAATTTCAAAAAATGTTAAAAGTGAAGGTTATGAAAAATATTTAAAAAAAAGTTTTCAAAATAAGTTTTGAAAAAAAAAACGAAAAAAAAGTTTTGACAAAATACATAGGTAGTTTCGAAAAAAATATTTGAAAAATAGTATCGAAGAAAAGTTTTGAAAATTTTCCAGAAAAGTTAAAAGAAAAGATTATGAACAAAAAATTAAAAAAAAGTTTTCAAAATAAGTTTCGGAAAAAAGTTTTGAAAAAATTTAAACAAAATTTTCAAAAAATGTTAAACGAAAAAGTTATGGAAATAAATTAAAAATAAAAGTTTTCAAAAAAATGTTTGAGAAACGAGTTTCGAAGAAAAGTTTTGAAAAAAATATTAAGAAAGTAAAAGAAGGCTTTGGAACATTTGAAAAATATAGAAAATCTTGTATCTGCTCTACAATTGGAGTAATTTAAATAAACCGTTTCTGCTAAGCTTTAAAAGTGACTCATCGGTCAGTACAGTTACTTGGAGTAACATACTGTTTCACACTACTGTGCCTATTTTCTTGCAACATAATAGATTTTTAACGGCAGAAGACCTCTAACCTCACCGCTTTACACAAAAATTGTTGCTCTTAACATTAGTGCATGTTGCAACCCCTTAAAAGTCACAATTGAGATCAAAAGCACACACACACACACAGAAAAAGTCAATTGAAACATTGAACACATTAAATTGATTAATTTCATTTGAATAATGGTTGGGCATAAAATCTTTGATGCCACACCAGTAAACATAGATTTCTTTATGTGTTGCAACTACATATGTATGTATGTATATTTGTTGCACGCTTTATGCATTTAGAGGCCATTAAGGTGGTGCCACATGGCACATATTGTGTGTTTTTTGCTATGCGCTTGCGACAAATGGCATAATTATTGTTGTTATTACAATTGCTGCTATTTATTTAATATGCTGTTAATTTACGAGCGAGAGAGTAGATAAACGAGCGAGTGAACGAAGGAGCAACGAGTGCACGACTGAGTATGACTTAAATGGTAGAATGTTAGTGATAATGAAGGTAATGATGTTGATGATGTTAATGGTGTTACTGACGATAGTGCTGCTGATGTTTATAATGATAACGTTACTGATGAAGTTTTCGTTAATGCTGTCACCAATGACGTTGTTGCCACATTGACACTAGCAACAATATGTAAAAACATAAGTCATAGGTTGTATTGTTGTTGTTAGTGCAATTGTTGCACTTGTCATATCAATTGTAATTGAGTAACATTTGCAACTAGTCGACTGACGCATCCGCATTAACTGTAACTAACTATATAACTTACAGCGTATGGATGAACTTGCAACATGCGTGTATATATTAGGGTGTGCGTTATATCATAAGTTGATCTTTATGCACTAAACATATTATTAAGTTTGACACGAAGTTTGTGACACGCAGAAAAACACGTCAGATATCTAAAATATATGGTACAGAGGTATACATATTAAAGACCCGCGTCCGTCTTTCTAAATATACGCGAAATAGTCTCTCAGTTTTTAAGATATCTCACTGAAATTTTCAACTCAACCTTTTCTCCGCAAGAAGCTACTAATTTTTCAGATTCGCTGATATCGGACCATTATAGCATATAGTTGCCATACAAACTGAGCTATAGGAATCAAGTTCTTGTTTGTAAAACTTTTTTAGTTGACGAGATATCGTCACGAAATTTTGCACCAATTATAACCCTTTACTACGCAATAATACCTGAAGAAATTGTTGAGATCGGACAACTATATCATATAGCTGCCATACAAAGTGAACATTTAGAATCAAGTATTTGTATAGAAAAATTTTTTTATTTGACGAGATATCAGCACGAAATTTGGTATCAATCACTACCTTAGACTACGCTACAATATCTGAAGAAATTATTTTGATCGGATTACTATATCATATAGCTGTCATACAAGCTGACCAATCAAAATCACATTATTGTATGGGAAACTATTTTATTTTAAAAGATATCTGCATGAAATTTGGCACAGCTTATTTTCCAAAGCAGTGATATATTCTCTATAGAAATTTTTTAGATCGGACAACTATATCATATAGCTGCCATACAAACTGATCAATGAAGTTCAAGTACTTGTATGGAGAACTTTTTTACTTAATGAGACATGTGCATGAAAATTGGCACGAATTATAAGTCAAGATAACTGTACAATATCTGAAAAAATATTTCAGATCGGATCACTATAACATATAGCTGCCATACAAACTGAATATAACCCTTTTGTAGAGCATTTGCAAAAATTTATCAATTTGAGCAATAACGCACACCTTAATATACATGCATTAGTGTGTGTGTGTGTGCGCGCATATTCGAGCAGCTGTGCATATATTTTTGCATAGCAAGTCGCTTGTGTATTGGAATATCACCGGCTCGTACAACATTTTGATTGATGAAGACATCTTCCGCTAGGCAATGAGCGCACCGTATACACATAGAAACGCACAGCTGCACACATATTCCTTAAATACATATATATATATACATATATATGTATGTGCGTGTATATCTTTACTTGAGTGCGCATTTACATTAACATTGCTGTCTATTTACTTCGCTACAACTTTCTGCTGTCACGTCTTGACCGCACTGACCTGTCCAACTTGCAACACATACGCAGACCCAAATGTCACACTTGTCCGGACGCGCGCACAAGCAGCATGCACTCAGCGTAGTCACAAATGTACGCACATAAGCAGCTATCTGCTCAGCAGCTAGTCCACCGCACTTGACATCTGTCAGCCAGTGTTGCATTGTTGCATATGAAATCGCAAGGCAAAGTAAGGCTTGCTCACTTCCAGGCGCAACCACACACATACCATACACACGTAATGCAAATAGCTGTATTTTGTTGCAAGTTAAAGTTTTCATATTTACATGAAAATACTTGTAAAATTAAATATTTTTCGCTTAAGTTGCTGATAGAAATTTGCAGCAACTACAAGCGTTGGCAATTATTATTTCCTGTAACTGCTGGTAGCGTCGAGTTGTTCGGCTGTTAACACATATATTTGTATGTGCGCGCGTGTGTTTAGTTTTTTCCTTTTACATTTTCAATTTCTTGACGGCAGTTTAGGCAATCTGTGAGCATATTGTATTCGTAAATTGAATAATATTTCGAATTTTCTTCCGATTCTATTTTGAATTTATTTTAATTTTTTTGTTGACAGATTTATTTACATATTTAAGAGAGTTAAGGAAAACGAAATTTGTCTTAAAAAAGTGAAGAAAATTATACTAAGTTTGGCTTTTAAGAATATATGTGTTTGTTAAATTTGAAATTTTGAATTTTTAATATATTTTTCGAATGAAAAATTTGAGAAAAAATTTAGAAAATAAAAACTATTTAAAAAGCAAAAATAAAAAATTGTTTGTAGTTTTCGTTAAAAAGTTCTAAAACCTAATTTTCGAAATAAAAAAAACTATAAGTCTGCATAGTATAACAGTTTGAAAAAGAGTAATAACAAGTTATAAATTTTAATAGTCAAAAACAAGACAAAAATTAAATAAAAACATTCAAAAACAAAAGTAAAAAAAAAATTAAAAAAAAATAATTAAAAAAGTATTGAAATTTTTTTTTAATATTTTGAAAAAATAGTTTTGAAATGAATGTTTTGAAAACTTGTTTTGACAAAGAAAGTTTTGAAAAAATGTTTCGCAAAGAATATTAAAAATTTACAGTAATACAAAAAAAATTATTTAACAAATGAAAGTTAAAAAGTTTTGATATAAAAGCTTCAAAAAAATGATTGAGACAAATTTTTAAATAAAAGTGTTGCAAAGAGTTTTGCAACAAAAATAAAAGTTTTGAAAACTAATTTTTGAAAAAGAAGTATTGAAAATATATTTTAAAAAATTTTGAAATGAAAGATTTGAAAAATTGTATTGAGAAACTAAGCTAATGAGAAAGCTAAAACACTTTAAAAAAAATTATTTAAAAAAAAAAGTTAAAAAAAAAATTTTGAAACAAAAGTTTCGAAAAAATCTTTGAAATAAAAGTTTTGTAAAAATGTTTTGAGAAAAGAGTTTTGAAGTAAAAACAAAACACTTAAAACAATAAAAAAAATATTTTTTAAATATTAAAGTTAACAAAACTGTTTTGAAAAGATGTTCCGGAAAAGAAGAAAAGAACAAACATGAAAAAATTAAAATAGTAAAAAAATATTTTTCAAACATTAAAGTTAAAAAGAAAGTTCCAAAGTTTGACAAAAAAGTTTTGAAAACAAATCTTTTAAAAAAGTTTTCAAAAAAATAGTAAAAGAAATATTAAAAAAGTAAAAAAAATATTTTTCAAACATTAAAGTTTAAAAAGGAAGTTCCAAAGTTTGACAAAAAAGTTTTGAAAACAAATCTTTTAAAAAAGATTAAAAAAAAGTTTTGAAAATATATTAAAATGTGTTGAAAAATATATGTAAAAAATATGCTTTGAAAAGTTAAGCTAATGAAAAAATCAAAAGACTAATGAAAAAAGAATTTGTTTAAACAAAAAGTTTTAAAATAAAAGTTTCGAAAAAATGTTTGGAAAAAAACACATTTAAATAAAAATTCTGTAAAAATGTTTTGAAAACAGTGTTTCGAAAACATGTTTTGAAAAAAGAGTTCGAATATTAATGTTAAAAAAGAAGATTTGAAAACAATTTTCGAAAACAAAATTTTGAAAATATAATAAAATGTGTTGAAAAATATATGTAAAAAATATGCTTTGAAAAGTTAAGCTAATGAAAAAATCAAAAGACTAATGGAAAAGGAATTTATTTAAATAAAAAATTTTAAAATAAAAGTTTGGAAAACATTTTTTGAAAAAAAATAAATAAAACAAAAATTTTGTAAAAATATTTTTTTGAAAACAGTGTTTCGAAAACAGTGTTTCGAAAACATGTTTTGAAAAAAGAGTTCAAATATTAATGTTAAAAAAGAAGTTTTGAAAACAATTTTCGAAAAAAAGTTTTGAAAACAAAGTTTTGAAAGCAAAGTTTTGAAAACAAAGTTTCGAAAACAAAATTTTGAAAGCAAAGTTTTGAAAAAAAGTTTGGCAAAAAGCGTCGACAAATCTCAAAATAACTATAAAAGTATATTTTCGAAAAGAAATTTCAATTTTACCAACCAAGTTTTTGCACCATCATAATTACATAACAACTATTTATTTACATATTCTATTCAACTTCTTCCAAGAAAACTTTTTACATATTCATTTCAAATATTAAATTCTCACCTGTGTTAGGCAGAGCCAAGTAATTGATTTGTATTACCTTTGCTAACTGTGTTAACTGTTGCTGGATAAATTACTACATATACATAGATACCTCTTATATAGTTAAATAAATATAAATATTCATCTTCAGTGTTAAAGCTTACCTGAAAAGAAGAAAACAAGAATAATTAGAATAAAAACACAAACTATTTCGCAGTTATATTTCAGTATTTATATATAAACAATATAACTAAAAAAATTACAGAATTTTAAATGTTAGAAAAGTACTTCGAGTAGAGCTGTAATACTTGTATGTCAGTTTTCATTTGTGCAGATTTGTGCAAAATTTAAATATTTTCTCTATTAAAAGGATGGTTCTAATAAAATAAACGCAATTAGCACTTCTTAATAAAAAGAGGATGGAGCTTTGTGTAGAAGTTCACTTAAGATAGAAAAGTTCTCTGATTGCCATTCACTTGGGAGTTGTCAGAAATGATTCTTTTACATATGGTTCAAGCCACTCATCATTTCCAGTCTTAGTCCAAGTCCAAGCACCCACTGGGTAGCCAAAAAACATCCATATAACCGCGTAAGCAGTGTCTACGCAGATAAAGAAGAAGAGAGAGCTTGGTGAAAATTGTTGAGGTGTCTATTAACAAATTATTCAGAGTACAAGATAAAAAAAATCATAATTTTTCAACATTTCTCATAGAGTATATCGATATATAATAGAAATTGATATATAAATTCATGTCTAAATCGATCAGCTTAGTGTGCATCAACACCAAAATCAGCTGTTTAACATTCCAGCATTTAATTAACACAATTTTTGTCATATTAGATTTAGTACACACACTGACATACACACTTACACAACTACACATTGCATGGCGTGCAGAAATAATCTTTAATTTCGGACGGGGGTACCATCAAACTTGCATAAACTAAATTTATAGCATTTCATTGCCTTAATGACCGTGGCATATGAAGTTCATGCCGCACAAATAAGTACATACAAGCACACATCAAGGTCTGTCTAGCGCTCACGTCAGGATACTACAGTTCATCAACGGGTCATATTGTGCGCAATTATTAGGCTATTTACGGGTAATGAATTGTTGTTGTACACAATCAACATTTGTTGGTAGCGGTATTACTTTTGTTGCTTTTATTATTAATGCGCTTTTTGGGCTGTGGGCGTTTGTTGGTGTTGCATGTGTATTTTTTTGTAATTTTTGGTGGCAAGGCATATAGTGTGGCAGTGAAGTATGTGTGCATGTATATGTGCATTCCTTTGTCTGTATATGTGTGTGTGTGTGGTTGGAAACGCGCTTTTCACCGCCTTTAATTGTCAATAAACGGGCATGAAATGACCAAAAGTGCGCACATGCACATACACATATTGATTATATGCAGTAAATATACATACATACACTTATATATGTATAGTAATACCCTCATAAATTTGTATTTGTAGTAACGCATTTTGTTAAAAGGTCCAGACATAACCCACACCCTCTCCACCAGCGGTATTTCACCTGCACTAATCCGATCAGCAATTGCAGCCTATACGTATGTATGTGTATATATGTAAGTACAGCTGTAACTATACACAGTTACGTGCATGCCTTGCCACCCCTGCCCACGAGTGCCAATCAAAATGAATTTCAAAAAAAAAAAAATCTATAGTTACCCAGTGAAGGTGTGGAATTTGAGTAGTAGCGGCAGCCGACAAAAGTGTAACGGTGAAAATGAAAACCGCTTAAAATTGCATATAAACAGTTAAAAGCCACATGAGTACGCTCTATTAATTTGGCTTAAATAGAATTGCGCGTATGCGAATGACCAAGCGGAAGGCAATTGTGATGATGGCAATAGCAACAGCGCCAGCTGGTAAACAACCTAGATAGCGGTATATGTGTGGATATGAGTGCGGATGTTTGCATATGTGTGCAATTGTGTATCTATGAGTGAAAGGTGAAAAAAATTAATAGTGGCGCATACAATCATAAAAACCTTCTTATACTTTTTATAGTGGCATTTTAGGGGTGTGTGATAGAGTATGGCGTACAGATGACGTTTTGGCTGTCAATGCATGTGATATATTTGCATAATATTGTAGGCACACATCTGCATACAAACATATGTACATATGGTTTATGTTTGTGCAAGCAAATTTAATTTAAATTAACATTTTTTGCTTATCAGATCACATTCGTGGAATAAATATAAATATATCTGTATATATGTATGTATGTATATGCCAAGAAAAAAATGTTAAATTCAATTTTATTATATTGGGTAGTCAAAAAAAGTTTCTTCGTTTGTTTATTTATTTATTAGTATAAATATAAAAACTGAGTTGAAGTTTGATTAGATATACGAAAAGACTTTTTCGACTATCCAGTATAGTACTTGTACTCATTTATTCAGAAAAATTACAAAAATGCTAATTATAACAATATAATTTATTTACCGTTACAAAAATAAAAATAAATTTTAAAAGCCTATTTTTAACAAAATTAAAAATCAAATTTGATAATATATTGGTTAGTCGAAAAAGTCTTTTCGTATTTTATAGACGTCGTTGGAGTCGTAAATCTCCAGAGCTACCAATCACATTGTGTTATATCGTATAGTGTTGGAAAGGTGAGATTCTAAGCTTCATTCAAACAAAAATAAATTAATAAAAAAAATTAAATTCAAGTAAGTTGAAAAAAAGTTACAGCTATTCAAAAACGAGTGAAAATAATGAAGAAATTCGCTATATTTTGAAATTTTTGTACAAACCAGGGAAGAATTCCACCAATGAAATTTGTGAAGTTTACGGAGACGATGCTGTATCAGTTCGTGTAGCACAACAGTGGTTCGCTTGCTTCCGTTTTGAAAATTTCGATGTGAAAGATGCACCCCGCTCTGGTCGACCTATCGTTGAAAAAGTCGATGAAATTATGGAAAAGATTGACCAAAACTGTCACATAAGCAGCCATGACATCGCTGCGGAACTTAACATTCATCATCAAACGGTTTTGAATCATTTAAAAAAGGCTGGCTACAAAAAGAAGCTCGATGTTTGGGTACCACATGAATTGTCTGTGAAAAATTTAATGAACCGAATTCATAACTGCGATTGCTTGCTGAAACGAAATGAAATCGAATCATTTCTGAAGCGAAAGGCAACAGTAGACGAAAAGTGAATCAAATACAACAATAATGTGCGAAAACTATTATGGTTCAAACGTGGTGCAGCTCAACAAATGATCGCAAAGCCAGGATTGACGCCTCGCAAGATTATGCTGAGTGTTTGATGGGATTGGAAAGGAATCCTTCACTATGAGCTGCTTTAGCATGGTCGAACGATTGATTCGACATTTTACTATCAGCAATTGATGAGATTGAAGTCAGCAATCGAAAAAATATGGCCAGTACTAATCAACAGAAAGGACTTCGTCTGCCATCAGGACAACGCTAGAGCACACACATCTTTGAAGACTCGGCAAAAGCTGGTAGAGCTTGGCTGGGAAGTTCTGATACATCCACCATCTAGCCCTGACTTTGCACCAACTAACTACCATTTGTTTCTGTCAACGCAGAACTCCCGTAATGGAGTAAAGTTTGCTTCAAGAGAAGCTTGCGAAAATTGCTGGTCGCAGTTTTTCGCCGAGAAACTAGAAAAGTTTTACACTGATGGAATAATGTCTTTAGCGGAAAAATAGGAAAAAGTGATCGAATGGTACAAATTTGGTTCATAAAAGTTCATTATAAATAAAAACAATAAGTTGAAGTTTGATTAGAAATATATTTAAAGTTTTGGTGTGATTATTTTCATAGGTATAACCTATCGAAATATGAAAAAAATCTATTTTTTTAATTTACTCTCGGTGTACTGCTAAAGTTGTATATAAAATATTTTTATCTTCTTCTAGCAAGTTTTTTGTTGCCAATAACGACCTATTCGCTTCTTCTTTGTTGAATGATGAACCTAACCAAAAAATATTTTTTATATTTATTTTTAGCTAAAAAATACCTCTTAACCTATAATGAACCTCTAACTGCTCCTTAAACACTAAAAATTGCTTTAAAAATTCTACTTGAAAAACAAAAAAAAAATTTAATTACACAAATAAGAACAATGTGACTTAACATAACCATAAAATAAGCTAATGCGTGTAAGCAAACAAATAAACGCCAACAAAGTCAATTTAACAAAATGAATAAATTTATGAAAATGCAAAAAATAATAAATTAAATTGCATAACTTATTGATAAAAAATAAGCAAATAAATAAATAAAAGTTTTACAATGTTATTTAGTTGTTGCTCTGCTGGCGCTGTTGTTGTTTTATGTTATATTTTTTCTGTGTGCAGAGCGATTTTTCAGACTTTTTCATTCGCACACCGCTTTGTCTGTGTAATTACAACATTTTGTATTCGCGGTTAACCACTGAAAACAATTCGAAAGCGAAAAAAATAGTTGCACCTAGTGGCTGGCGCCCATTCGCACACATATCGGACGAACATGGACGTGGACGAGTGCACTGTGACCACACACCTATGCGCCAGACTGCTGTGCGCTCGCAAATAACTATTGCGCACACATACACATACAAGCATACACTGGCATATACACATACACACACCTACATATACATGCGATTGAACACAATTGCATTGACATGCGGTTTGGCTGTCAGTTGGTACACGGGACCAATTCAAATTGTAGTTCGAATCATTCGACCACGAATCTGGTGTATTTACCTTTGCACTAGATATACGGTTTCTATATATGATATATATTTATTTAACGCTTATATGTATTGTATTTGCAAATGTTTGTTTGTATGTAATGCCAGTGCAGGTGACAGGTAAATGAACGCTTATAGTATGCCGCTATCGGTATTTTATCTAGGTTTGTACGTAAATGCAATAGAGTACAGATAGTTAATAGATACATATGATACAGTGTATTCCAAAACACAATAAATTGGGTAGTCGAAAAATTCTTTTCCTATTTCTAATCAAACTTCAACATATTTTTTTTATATTTAGAATATAATTATTTTATATTTTTATATTCTTAATATAATTATAATATAATTATAACTTTAATGAACCAAATATGTACCATTTTGGTCCACCACTTTTTGCCATTTTTCCGCTAGAAACATTATTCCATCAGTTTAAAACTTTTCTGGTTTCTCGGCGAAAACCAGCGATAAGTAATTTTAACAGGCTTCTCTTGAAGCCAACTTTACTCCATTAAGGGAGTTCTGCATTGATCGAAACAAATGGTAGTCCGATAGTGCAAGGTCAGGGCTATATGGTGGATATATCAAAACTTCACAGCCAAGCTCTCCCAGTTTCTGCCGAGTCTTCAAACATGTGTGTGCTCTAGCGTTGTCCTGATGGCAGGCGAAGCCCTTTTTGTTGATCAGTTCGGGCCGTTTTCTCAATTGCTTGCTTCAATCTCATCACTTATTGATAGTAAAATATAGAATTAATAGTTCAACCACACTGGAGCAGCTCATAGTGAATGATTCCTTTCCAATCCCATCAAACACTCACCATAACCTTGCGAGGCGTCAATCCTGGCTTTGCGATCATTTGTTGAGCTGCACCACGCTTGGACCATGATATTTTTCGCACATTATTGTCGTATTTGATCCACTTTTCGTCTGCTGTTACCATTCGCTTCAGAAATGATTCGATTTCATTTCATTTCAGCAAGCAATCGCAGTTGTCAATTCGGTTCTTTAAATTTTTCACAGACAATTCATGTGGTACCCAATCATCGAGCTTCTTTTTGTAGCGAGCCTTTTTTTAAATGATTCAAAACCGTTTGATGATGAATGTTAAGTGCCTTAGCGATGTCATGGCTGCTTATGTGACGGTTCTGGTCAATCTCTTCCATAATTTCATCGACTTTTTCAACGATAGGTTGACCAGAGCGAGGTACATCTTGCACATCGAAATTTTCAAAACGGAAGCAAGCGAACCATTGTTGTGCCAAACGAACTGATACATTGGTGGCTGGCGTGTCATTCTTTTATTTTGACACTGTTTCAACTCAGGCCTGTTGTTCGATAGTTGCTTCCGAGCTTCCAAAAGAGTTTTAGATATAGTAAGTTGCCTTTTATACTTCGCGATTTGTAACGAACTTTAAAATACCTGATATTATACCGCCTTAAAGATTTCAGTGTTTCAAAAACAGAAATTTTAGGTATATTTTCTTGTTCAAGTTCTACAGAAATGTGGGTCTAGCAAGAGATTTGAAGAAGGCGAAAACTGACCTAACAGCTGAAAATTTGATGATCACGGATTTCTGGAACTCAGAATGTGCTTGAAGAAAGCGAAGGCTGTCCTATCGGCTGAAAATATGACGAAATTTTTGTTTGTGCCTTATAGGTGAAGTATTTATCCCGTCGCTTTTGAAACAACTGGAAGAAAAGCCGGTAATACCGCTGCCTTAGTACTCGAAACTAAGGACTTGAATTTAAAAAAAGCACAGCTGGGGCGCACTGTTTAAAGGTCCACACAAATGTATACCTTAGTATGAACGAAAAATAAAATTTTTAAAACTAAACCGATTACAGTTGCGATTTCATATATGTAGGCATGTTGATCGCTTCGAAACCACTAAACCCATTTTAATTAAGATTTATGAAGCACTCAAACAAAATCTCCGAAAACTATAAAATATTCAACAACCCATAGTTAGCACTCCAAATCTGGGAGCAAACCCAACATTAAATTTGTAAGCCTTGAATGCGGACGCAGATGAAATAAGCCAAAAACGTCGCAACAAAGTAAAATTAGGAATAAACAAAAAAATCATAAAATGATTAATTACACTACAGCCTTCCCGCTGCCGCATAGGCATATGCCTATAGCCTATAGCCTATAGCCAAGAGCCGACAGTCGAGAGTACACACTCACTTACCGAAGAGCGTTAGCAATAGTGGTAGTAGGCGGCGGCAGGCATAAGTAAATCCCCTAAAAACTAATTTGCATTACAAATGAGTGCGCATGAAAAGAAAACACACACAAAAAAGGAGTTGAATTCACAAACGAACACAGGCGAGAGTAGAGAGAAAAGTGAAACGCCGCGGAGAATGGTATTGGCTAGAAGTAGAGTAGGCTATGCGCCGAGCCTGAGTATATGTCAATAATAGGCGCATATTTTGAGCGATGAGTTCTAAATTGTTGACGACATATCGATTAGCGACCGCGTTACATTCAACCGCCACGACTGTCAACCTCAATTTATACTGCTTTGCAACACTAGGCGAACGAATGTGCTTCGTATATACCCCGAAGGAAATCGAGAGAAAATTTTGGGTACGAACTGAAATGTTTTCAAGGGATTTGAACTAATTTATTGATTGATTGACAATAAATATTCAAAAACATAGTCCTCTTCTAGCTCGACACACTTCACACAGCGATGCCTCAACTCTTATAAACCTGTCTGGAAAATACGATTTTTGTAGGTCCGCCAATAGTGCAGTCTTCGCCATCTTTCAGGCAGGTTAATCGGATCGTCCGAATGGATGAAAACACTCCAGGTATGAGAGTATTCGAAACAGAACCCGCCAGGGGAAGCAAGAGAATGACATTCACTCCATTGGAGAGACCAGGTGGAGAAGGACCTAGCTACACTTGGAATCTCCAATTGACGCCAGACAGCGAAAAGGAAGAACGACTGGCGCGCAGTTGTAAACTCTGCTATAACCGCGTAAATGGTTTCTACACCAATAAAAAAGAAGAAGAAGAATAATGGAAGCTAAACTTTACACGAGAAATCGTTTGGAAACAGTTCAATGCTTAGGTTAAATACGAGTTAACGAAAAATTACATCTTGTAATGCATTTCCAGCGATAAATGTGATGAAAAGGCCACCTACGACTATGGCAAGCCAAACGGTCATGGTCGAGTCGCCATGAATCGGAGCAAAGAGTAACCAAACCAGTGACAATTTTTGAATATATTTTTTGGGATTCTCATGTAATCATCTACCACGAGTTGCTCCTCTACGGCCAAACTCTGAAAGTTGAATCTGTATTGTCAACAATTAAACTGTCTAAAACCGCCCAAAATCAGGCAGCTTTAACCATCAGAAGAAGAATTATGGTCCCTCAGGATTGCTCCCTGTTTCTGCCTATATTGAATGATTTTGCTGGTGATAAGCTAGCCACAAGAGCTTAAAAACTATGCTCTCTTCTCTCTACTGTCGTAGTAGTTCCAATAGGAACGAAAGCTTCTATGAGAACAACACTATTAGTGACAGAGAATAAGAATTGTGATCCACCACGACAACGCAAGGCCACTCACATAGGTAGTGAGTCACCAGAAGCTCAAGGTGCATGGTTGGCAGGTTCCTATGTATTCGCCTTATAGTCTGAACCTGACACCAAGTGATTTCTCACTGTTCCTGTCCATGGCGAATGATTTTGTTGGTGATAAACTCACCTCAAGAGTTCGCAAACTACTCTCTCTTCTCTCTACTTTCCCAATGGTTCTAAATTCGACGGAAAACTGTAGAAAATAGAAGGAAATACAAAATCAACACAATCGAATATTTCTTCTCTTTATGACAGAAGTGTCAAACAAACGTCATATGAGACCAATTTTCCTACAGGGCATTTACTTTGCAATTACCATTTGTCGTTGTATATGTAATTAGTTTGTTTGACAAGCGAAAACGACTTATAAAATATGCAAAAGTGATTTGGAAAAGTGTTAAGCGCAAAAGTATTTATGCGCTCTAACGTCCTAATATATACAGCGCCTACATGGTAGTTGGCAATTCTGTGAACGTACAAATCAAAAATCAATGCAAATCGTCGGTATTTCGCTGAAAGTGGAAAATAATTACTTTTTCGTGACAATTTTGCGAGATTATCGAAACGGGTCTGGAAATAATACAAGGTGAGCGTGTATTAAATATTGTGGCACTTTGATTCCAATAATTTTGCAACAAGAACTTTTTATATGCGATAATTGCCTTAATAATATTGGACGTAGGGAGCCGGTTAATAATATATTCGGCGAGAGTATAGATTAGTTTTATGCAGCGAAAGTGATTATTATTTAAATTGCGGCAATTTAAAGTTCTTGATACAAGAAGATCGGAATCCTTCTCCACTTGACCACCACAGTAAATAGCAGTTACTTGTGTATATTTGAGGCTTTTACTTAAGTCGGTATAAGACAAAAAAGATATGTATACTAGTTCATAAGATGTTATATTATTTAAAAGTTCAGAAAGTTTTGGACTAGTCTTATCACTTATTGACAACCTCCGATCTGCTAACAATCTTTTTTTCTGACAACCCAATATACAGGAAAATTGATTGGCTTGTCTCACAGTAAGACGCAGGAGCGCCAGACTGCAGGCGGTAGCACTTAGGCTATCATTAGGCTCTCGAGTGGTAACCAATTAAGTCTTATCCAGAAAATCAATGGATTTGATAAAACACCTGATTTTTTTCACCCTAAACACATATTATCTCATAAATTGGAGCATAGGACGCGTGGAAGATATCGCGACTCAATTAGTTAAAGCCTCGGCATTGGCAAAAGTAATTGTTCCACCGTCTCATCATTTACCATGCATGCGCTGTATTCCGCCGTATCCAATTTAACAATTTTCTGACTTTAGGGGTAGGTGCCACATGATGACCCCTAAAATATTACTAAGTTCCATCTTAACTAAAAGTAAAAGCTTTATGTTCTGTCCACCTTCAACACTACCCCAAAATACTTTTGGAATATACCCTGTGTTGCTAGGATTACTACAGAACATGACCGCTCCTGTGCCTATTTCACTCTTTGATCCATTGTTGAGTATATGGATTCCATCGGTCATTACCTACCTTACTGAGTGTTTAACTCCTCAAGCAACTAATTTTCTAGGTCGCATTGTTAAATTAGTTCGCTGAAGTCCAACTTAAAGAAGATTTGAACATTTTTTCTTCACACCGGAGCTTTTATAAATAAACAAAAAAATAATAAAATAAATATCTAATTTATTAAATGATGACTAAGAGGTCTCGGAAAAATCGAAAGATTAAAGTTATGGAAACTAGTGCTCAGGAGCTTATGAGATTGCAGGTAGAACATATTGTTTGTAAAATACTATATATTGATATTAATATTAGAACATATCAGATAAACCCTCAGGCCAGGTATAGTTGGAGTTTCCTGATTCCCCTTAGAAAGTTGCCAGTGTGGCAGTGCTTGAGAACTTTCTAAATACTTTATTGCATTCAGAAAATGAGCTAAAGAAACCCCAACTGTGCTTTTAAAAACCATAAAATTTACAGAGGTTTATGGAGGAAAATATTTTGCGAGCGGGTATTTATGGTATATGAAAATGTCATAAACTCGAGTTTAAGCAACTGTTTTGGAAAGAGCATCATAAACTCGAGTTTAAGGAACAGTTTTGAAAAGAGAGTTTAAAGACAATATTTATCAAGCACTTATGGTATAAAAAATGTTATAAACTCGAGTGTAAGCAAATGAGTTTGGAAAAAGTTTAGAAGACAATATGACTCGAGCATTTATAGCACATCGAGGTGCCACAAACTCGAGTTTAAGTAAAGGCTTTGGAAAAAGGGTTATAAGAGAGAATTACTCGAGCATTTATAGCATATCAAGGTGCCACTAACTCGAGCTTAAGCAACTGTTTTAGAAAAAACGGTCAGAAGGCAAAATCAACCGATTATTTATGGTATATGAAAATGTCATAAAATGTACGCATTCATAGCATATAAATATGCCACAAACTCGAGTTTAAACAACTGTTTTGGAAAGAGCATCATAAACTCCAGCTTAAGGATTTGTCTTGGAAAGAGGGCTACAAGACAATATTACTCGAGCATTTATTGTATAAGAAAATGTCATAAACTTGAGTTTAATCTAATGTTTTGGAAAAAGGGTTACATGGCAAAAAGGGTTAAACTCGAGTTTAAGCGAATATTGTGAAAAATGGATACAACACAGTATTACTCGAGTATTTATGGCATATAAATGTGTCACAAACTCGAGTTTAAGGCTTTCTTTTGGTAGAAAGAGTTACAAGACAATATAAATCGAACCATTATGGTATATGAAAATAATATAAACTCGAATTTAAGCAACTGTTTTGGAATAAGCATCGAATTTAAGCCATTCTCTTGGTAAACAGAGTTACAAAATTTAAGCACTGGCTTCCGAAAAAACGGTTACAAGAGAATGTGTGTTTATAAATGCCTCATTAATTCAAGTTTAAGCATCAATAAACACAAAAAAGTAGTGTTAAAAGCGAGTTAAAGAAAAATAATTCGAGTTTGTTACACGCGTTAAAGCTGAACATCCACATGACCAATAAACTCGAGTTTAAAATATTCCAAAGTGCAACAAAAGCTTTGCTTAAAAGATTTCTCGACGCTTTTCACTGTCTTTTAGCCAAGTATTGTGTAAAGATGGATGAATGTGATGCTATACAGGAGTTATTACTATAAAGCAGTTAATTGTGTCTCTATTTATGTACTGCCAGCATAGGGTTCCCGAGGGGAACTGAGCTCAATGCCGCTGTTATAAGTTAGACAAGTTTTCAAAATCCAACCGAGTTCTCATAAATTAAAAAGCTACGCACTTTAAAGTATACAGGCACTTCAGCTTCACACTTCGTTAAGCGATTACTAGATGAAATTGACGACGCCTGGAAAGTGTTTAATCAAAGTGTTATGGATATTTTATTATTGGACATAAGTATAATGTAAATATAGGGTTGTATGCTTAGATAAAAGAAATCTAGATTTATGAAATTTGTGAATTGAAGGCAATTACCGATGACAGTCATAAATTCGAATTAATGCAGAAGTATTGAGGATCAATACCATGTATGGCAAGGAGCCAATATATGACTCTTAGTTACTGCTTTTTTTATTTTATTGTTTTCATTTATTTTTATTTCGTTTTTTTGTTTTTTCTTTTTTTTCTGCTTTGCCTGGATTTCTAAGGCAATATATTGCTAAGAAGGGTCACGATGATTGCCTTATTGTTTTTTAGGTTTTCATTTAAATCGAAATTTATTAGCATAAAATGGCATGAAGGGGCACACACAAGCACATTGAACCGAAAAGCCACATGATACATTTGGGAACGCATGAGGTTGAAGAAAAAAGGCGACAGAGAGAGAGAGAGCTCATAAATTTTGTATGGCGCTGAAGAGGCTACCGAAACGTAGCGATACAATCGCAAGCTGTAGGACAATATAACAAGTCAGCATAAATATGTACGTAAATGGATACTTATGTGGCATGTGGCAAGTGGCACGTGAATTGAAAAAGGTTACTACAAAGATAGGTCTAAACTAAATATGGTATCTATGTGTGTGTGTGTGTAAAATTTTTTGTATGAGGCGCAAAACGAATTGGGAAAACTTGCGACAAGGCATTAAATTATTTTGTGTGAACTGTGTGGATCCGCAGGCCGTAAGGCAACGGCAGACCGACAGCGTATTTGAACCCTTTTTTGCTGTGGGCCTTGCAACACAAAACCCACTAAACCTATATGACAACAAACGAGCGAGGACGACGAAAAAGGAAATTTTTTTTCTAAAAAAAACAGAAAAAAAGGATAAGCAACAAAAACAAATATGAAGCAGCAAAAACAACAAATGCTAAGCAACAACAACAAAAACTAAGCAGCAACCAGCAACGAAACTACAACTGACGAACATGTAGTGAAAAACCGATACAAAAAAAAAATCGTGAAAAATAGAAACAGAAACAGAAAAATATTCAAATTGTCTATCTCTGGCAGCTCCACAGGGGCAGTGCTGCTGAGCTTGGCGCACATAAAATTTACAATTCCAAGCCGAGCGTCACGAAGCACGGCGACCAAACAAAGTGCTATGCTGTATTGTAAGCGTGCACAAAGGCCCCCCGCTGCCAGCCGCGTTGCCTGCGGTGCTTGACGCAGCGGCGCTGCAGTGTGAGAATACAACGGTTTCGGTTGACAATGCGGCAATGTATAGTACATACATATGTATGATGGCATTGGCTTGCGCTACGGGAAATTGGAGATTGGCTCTGACGTCACACACACACACACATACATATATACGTATATACTCACATACTGACAGCGTGCGTTTTCGGCTCTTTGTTCGAGTCGATAAGCGCATTTGTAGCTAAAGCCGCGTAGCACCACTTGAGTTGAGCCACTATGTCGTGGCCAGACAGCCACATATAGGCGTAGGCCCAGCCAACAATCGCGTATAGTCATACATGCTAAGTACCTGCTCTTCCCGTTGTTACTGTTTTTACGACATGCTTTTTTATGCTTTCTTCCGATGCTTAAATTTCTTGCAAACCTTCCAGCTTTGACCGTCTTCTTTAGCTGCCGCTGGCTGTTTCCTCGTCAATGATTTTGTCGGCCAACCACATAGTACGTAGGTTGTCGTTATTCTCGCCGTCGTCGTCGTCGTCGTCGTCTTATGCGTCTCTATTTCGTCTGTCTAGTTTATTTAGGCAGCTTAAACATTTGAAATATAATCTCAACAATGGTTTAGGAGGCTCGTTAGCACCCCCTACGTGCTTCCCCATTTTTGAATGAATGGCTTTGCTGTGTGGCATTTATATTATTGTAGATCTGTGGCAAGGGCCATAGATATGCATGAGTGGTAAGCAGAAGGAGAGGGACGAAAGAACCGCCGACTGTGGCAAGAAACCGTGAGGGGTGCGCAAAGTTGCCCACAATTTGATCAGTAATGGACTGCGCACGTTTCGAAGAAAAGAAGGAAGAACTCAAAGAGGGGGAGTGGGAGTCCGAGGAAGACGACGGTATGGGTTTCGGTCTCTCTGACTAAACTGCTCAACACCAAATCATTACAAAACGTTTAGTGTAGGATTCTTCAATTAGAAAAAAACTTAAAGATATTCCACCTAGAAGGACCGAATAGAAACAGTTTGTATGACAACTATATACATATATGAGACAGTGGTCCGATATCGGCGGTTCCGACAAATGAACAGGGGTCTTCTTTTCGTATTAAAAGACAGACGGACATGGCTAAAACGATTCAGCTCATCATGCTGATATATACTAATTAGGATCTCCGACATATGCTCCTGCATGTTACCAACTTCGTGAAAATTTACGCTATATTCAGAGAATAAGAACTATTAGATCTGTACTTCCATCAATCATAACTTTAAAGCAAACTGTTTCAAAATCAGGCAATTTCATGCACTATGCACTCGCTCAAAACTGTAGAAGTTGGTTTATAGTTTTCATACGAAATCATTTCTGTCATCTGAAGAAAAATCTTTGAATCTAAATTATTGGTTAGAAAGGGTCCAGAGGTTCGTTGCGCTTTGCATAACAGGAGAGCAGCTCCAACGGCGACTCTTGAACTTGTACTAAACTTGGCACCTATAGATCGCTTCGCTGAAAACTGCACATCAAATACGGCTACTGGCTGCAGGAGAATTAACAAATAGAACCTTCAGACATAGCACGGTGGGTAATGGCGGTTGGACAAACACCGACTCCATGACCCCAGTTTTCAGCTGTGAAAGAAGGTTATAAGTAAACATAGAAGAAGATGGCTGGAGTAATGGTATGTTAGCTATGCGCAACCATCTAAACATCTATACTGATGGCTCAAAAATAAGCGATGGAGTTGGTGCAGGAATATACTGTACAGAGTTACACATAAAGCTTAAGCATAAGCCTTTTAAGTTGCCGGGACCACTGCAGTATATTTTAAGCTGACGTCTTTGCTATTGCAAAAGCCGCGGAGCTGGCATCTAATGCACCTGCCAGCTATAGAATTGCAACATCAACTCAACATCTTCGTAAACAGCAGCAATCAAGGCATTAACTTCGTATCGCCTATCGGCCGGAAGTGTCTTGGGAAGTAGGGCAGCAGTGGAAAGTATTAGAAATAAACAACTTCACTTCTACTAGGTGTCAGGCCACAAAGGCATCGAAGGCAATGAAATAATGGACGAGATTGCCAAGAATGGTGTACGGCAAACATCGAAAAACGAGATCAGTCTTAGGAAACCCATGCAATGTCTATACGACGGTCTCGACAAAACCATGATTATGAAAAGAAGGTCATGTGCAAAACGATAGATCGGAAGTACACAAGATTCCTATTACCACTCGGTAGAAGAGACTGTAGGAATATGATGGGAATACTAACTAGTCACTGTCTATTGGCGACACACGCCCATAGGATGGGGCTGACAAATCAAAAAGACTGCAGGAAATGTCTAGAGTAGGGAAACAATGGAGCATATCTTGTGCACTTGTCCCGCATTAGCAAAACTACGCTGTAAGCATCTGGGGTCTCCACGGTATGATACACTGGAAGAGGTATCGATAATGAGGACACAGAGTTTGTTGGAAATCGCGTTAAGCGCAGGCTTCCTAAAGGACTACTCCTTATGGACCTAGAACCTGAACTTCATCTGGTAATGCTTTCCTTTTCCAATGAGTAACGTACTGAAAAAATATTTGAAAAGTATTTCAGTTACTAAAACTGCAACAATAGCTACACAAAATTATAATTTTAAAATATTGCAGAGAGAAAGAGAGTGATACAGAAGGAAACATCAGGCATTCTCCAAGCCATTTCGAGTAAAGTTAAAAGACATTAAAAGGATTATTGAAACTTTCTGCTTCTATCAAATTATTCAAAAATCTTCACTACTATATTTGTATTTTACTACTATATATTATCCACCGTTCACATTTCCATGCCCACCACTGTATTTTAAAACTCGCGCACGCATCAACTGAATTTGTTTAGTTGTGCGCAGCTAATGCCAACTGCAGCCACTTTAGGCACGTTGATATTTCTACTTTGTTTACAAAATGCCGCCGCTAAAGCCGCCTACCCTGCTGGTGTCTGCCTAAGTCAACACTGTCACTGACATCTGATATGGCCAAGAAATGTTCGACTTTGCCGGTCGCCTGTCGGCTGACGCGTTGACTAGGCAACGCACAGTAATTATATGACGCGATATACATAAGCATGTAAGTATATGTAGTACTTTGTCTCGCCAATGTTGTCATTACTTCGAACTAAAGAAAATACACAATGTTAAATAGCATAGCATGACACAGCATAACATAACATGGTATAGTATAACATAAATCACCAGCATAGAGAAGCATAACAAAGCATGGTATAACATACCATACCACAACATAGCATTTCGCCTAAAACGTATGTACATAGTACAGAGTATAACCTAACATAGCACCGCACAGCATAACATAGCCTTTCACAACATAGCACAAACACTGTGAATATTCATCTAGAGTAGCAGTGAGTATTTTTTCGTAAATCAGCTTTCATTTGCGGTTTACTGCTCATTCACTTTTTCCTTTGTCAGTTAATTTACCCACTCAACAACACAAAGTGGCGATGCTATACCGAAAAAGAAGCAGAGTACCTAGTAAATACACATAGCGAATATGTAGAGAGCTAGGTAAATTGATAGTATTGCTGTTGGTAGGTTGTAACTGAAATCTTCCACGCTTACCTACTCGTATACATAAGTATGTATGTATGTACACAAGTAGTGACGGCAGCGTTAAGTGATGGCCATCAATTCCATCCTAAGACACACACATGTACTTATAAACACATGGACACACACCCAGCCAATTAAATGGGCAATGACCAGCGTGTTCGCGGATGCTCGTTTCTGTGTTTTGTTGCTTCCTCTCCAAGCCGCAGCTAATTGCTGATAAGCAATTGAGTGTGAGATTCTTTTCGCAAGCTAAAGAAATAAATACATACATATAATATTTAGTTATGTAAGCTAGCGTAGAGGCTTATGTGTCACTCAATATGTTTTGTATGTGTATGTGGAAGCCATGTCAGCTGAGATTAAGCGCATTCTTCTGGATTTATAGGCGGTGGACACCAGAGAGAAGTTTTTAAAATACATAAAAATAAAACTACACGTTCAGATATGAACGTGCATGTGACTGCATGTGTATGCATGATCAGGCAAGTTTGAGCACATCTTTTTGACAAAAACTCAACGAAAAATAACAAAAATGTACGCAAATCAAGCTGTTGAAAAGGAGCAAGAAATGAAAAAACAAACAACAACAAAAATACAGCAACAACAACCTACTGCGTTTATAACAACAACAACACTAAGAAAACAGCCACAACAAAAATTTTGCTTGCCAAAACAGCAACGACAACAGCAATAACATCAACTACATTACAACAACAAAATACAACAACAACACAAACTACCGCAGCTCCAACACATTCAAATGACAACAACACAAACGACTACAACTAGTATAATAGCAACAACAACAACAATGGCAACAACAACAAAAACATTAGAGACAACAACAACAACAACATTAGAAACAACAACAACAATGGCAATAACAACAACAACAATGGCAGCAACATCAGCAATGTCAACAACAACAACAATGGCAACCACTACAACAACAAATTTACTACACACCAACTAACTACAAAAGTTCCAACAATACTAACAAAATTTCTTTCCAAAAATCTACTCTGCCTGCATTTGGCAAAATCAGCCGGAGAGTTGACTTGACTTCTTCGCCTTGATACAATCAGTAGCAGCCGCACTTGAGCGTCAAGCATTTGCTGTGTGTGCGGCCGACTGCACCAAATTCACAATGACGTGCTCAACGGCAGACACAAACAAATACACAGGAAACCACAAACACACACACACACATGCGCACCAAACAAAAACATTCAAGTAATCTCTGATTGATTTTTCGGTCTTTCAGTTTCGTTCTTCTTGAATTTTTTCTCTGCGCTGCTTTCTAGCGCATACATACAGTACATATGCATAAGTATGCATGTGTTTTTGTATATGTGTGGAGCCTGGCTGTGTGGCCTCGTTGTTTGTGTTGTTGTTATTAGCTTCAGTATCAGCGTAACTTTGCCATTCCATTCAAAACAATTCATCTATTCAAACTCAATTCGTTGCTCAACCAAATCTCTGCCGTCTCGTCTCGTCTTGTTTTGAATTTTTCGAATTTTCTTTTTGAATTTTTTATTTTTATGTTTTCATTTTTTTTTTTGCTTTCTTAAAGCGTTGTTTGAGTAATCACAGCCAGTGGAAATTGTTACCTTTAGAAGTTTTATGTTATTTGTGTGGTAGTTCGATTCAATTATTTATTGTGTGGGCTTTTTTCCTCCGTAAATCTTGTAGACAGACAGCGTGTTTGTGTAACTCAAGCCTTTCTGTGGGTAGTTATAGCATTTTCTAATATCAATTTAAGTGCGGTTTATCAGTGAGTTGAGATCTAAACAGAATTTGTAAGTAATTGATTTTGGACAGCATAATTTAGGCACAGAAGAGTTAGTTGTACAGAGTGTGTTACTGAATTGTTGAGAGTCTCTGGATTTTCTTCTGGATTTTTTTCATAACGTTTTTTGAGACTTTTTGAGTTAAGAGTTTGGAAAATTATTTTATAGCATTTTTGTGTATGTGTGTGTGTTTTTTATATAAGTTGGGTGGGAATCTTTACGAAGTGCTTTAACCTCAAAATAAAACGATCTCAAAAGTGTAGTTAAGCAAATTTATCAAGTAAATGTACAGTTAGTGAAGCGGTATTTCCAACAGTTAGAAAAAATATTGGAAAAACATTTTGCGATTTTTTTGTATTATACCGCCGTCAGATTTCAAATGCAGAAGCCACCAACCGACTGTTCGAGCTATCGCAGAGCTTATCGCATTCGACTAGTCGCTTGAGGAGTGGCGTATTGAACAAACGGCTAGTAAAATCAATCAAATAAAGCGGGGTTACCAAATGAAGATAAGATTTGATTATTATATTCTTTCAATAATATATCCTAATAACTTGTGCGGTATATAATTTTTGTTGTTTTCGAAAAACAAAGCGGATAGAAAGTGACGAATCGAAGGCGGCTTTATAATAAGCGCTTGTAGAAGTGCGTTGCATCTGGTAAAGTGGCAGAGTGATATGAGAGAGAGAGAGAGACAATCTTTCACTAAAGCGGCCGTCATTTCTGAAGTTTTTTATTCCAAATATACAAAGACCAATTTTTAAGATTGTTTAATAAAAGCAATTTAAAGACATATCCTTAGCGCTCACTCAAGTTGAAGCATGAACTACAGTAAAATATGGAAAAATTGGATTTTTTTAATAGATCATGTGGTTCATCTAGTATTACCAGCTCAACGAATGCTAAAATAAATAATTACAGATAATTTTTGTGTACCGCTTTAGTTTTGGTCCCAAAAAACAATGAGAAAACTGCGGAGTTTGACAAGGCCAGATTTTGGCAATGTATGACATGTCTTTTTTTAACACCAGAACTTAGTCACCGATCAGTTTTGTACTATGTAGATGAAACTTTGACAACGAGCACAAAAAAATCACAACAAAATTTCGGACTTTCGAAGCTAATTCAAGGCGAAAACCTGGAGCGATTTATTAAAACGTAACCAATAAGTTGGTTATATCATGTGACAAGTTGGTTATATCATGTGACAAGAATAGTTGATTCAAGAGCTCAAAGAAAAGTAATGAATGGAAAAGCATTCAACAGCAAAGCAAAAAGAGGTCAAATTCAAGTTGGATAGATGGAGTAAATAGAGATCTGAAGAAACTATAACTGAAAAACAAGACAGACACCGTAAGACCGTTTCCACGACAGTCGGGTCTACGTAACTGGAACCGAATTTTCTATCCGATTAAGGAGGTCAACTTGGCAGAATTTTGCCGCTACAATAAGAACGAAAGCAGACAGAGTAACATGAAGTCACAACGCTCAGTAGGCCAAAGCTCACAAAGAGCTGTAGAGCCAAATGATGATGATGAGAACTTAGTCAATAGCATTGGTTTACAACACTTTGTTAAAGTCGACAAGGAAATAACTCGAAACTTAACTTCAGCAACGTAATGATCGTTGATCTTTTACTTGTCCTTGTTCAAAGGAAGGAAAAGAAGTTGGAAAATCACTTAAGACAGTGATGACTTTTTTTTGATTTCGAATCCATCTTCAGCTAAGCCGATAATCAGTAACTTTACAATTCTTTCGACTTTAATAAAGCTTCAAGCCAAATAAAATTTCATAGTTTACACTAAAACGCAATTTCTGTTTGAATATGCAACCAAATCTTTTCATGAATTAAAGCAAAAACAAAATTAAACCCGAACTACACAAAGCATTGCCATACAGGCTTCCTTATTTATATTTTTTTTTTGGGGGAAAATCTACCTTACCGCATATAGTCAAAGTAAATTGTATGCAACACACACATAAACACAGAAAAAGAAATACAGCGAATCACGATGTCCTGCGAGTATTAACAAAGTGAATTGTATAGCAAAGCCACAAAGCCATTAATCGCATTGCTGCGAAACGGAAAGACGTGCCTTATTTTCAGCGACGATACGCTTTTTTACAAATCCGCATGCCAACACTGCATAAAGAAGGCAGAGCCAATGCGGATAGTGGAGGAAGAAATTAAAACGTAGCAAAGCACTGAAGTCGCCATGATGAGTTCAATGCGCAAAAGCACTGAATTCATGTGGATTTGCTTAAAAAGTAAGCACGAAAGCAAACGCAGATGTTTGCAGCACATTAGGATGGGACTTTAATTATCAAAGTTAATTATCTTCTACCAGTTTCCAATCGCACAAACGAGCGTATGAAGCTCAGGAATGTGATTTACATAATTTGGACGCGATTGTTGATTACAGAGAGGTGTCCAAAAGTGCTCGAGGTTCAGTTTACGTTTAAAGGTTCACCAAATCCACTGGAGACTCACAAATTGAAGCCTTTTCATGGTTTCATGGCTTCATATTGCCTACTTAAGTTTGTCTTTGAAACCTTGAAATATTTTCATGGTTTCATGGCTTCTTATTGCTTGCTTAAGCACTTCTCGAAAATTTTTTACCGAGCTTAAGTCGTTTGAAGACATAGTACGATCCTCAGCACGACTTCAAACCTAAAAATTTTTCTATGGAGACTCACAAACTTCAGTGGAGACTCACATGAACCTCAGCCCGACTTCAAACCTAAAAATTTCTCTATGAAGACTCACAAACTTCAGTGGAGACTCACATAAGGAACGCCTGCTTAAGTACGTCCTCGAATACTGTTGAACGAACTTACGTCATTTGTAGTGCGAGCTTCGGCACGACTGAAAACTTCAGCTGAGGATCATCAAAGGCAAGTTTCTATGCCGATTGAGGTCCATTAAGGCGTAATAGACGAGGGTGCAAATCTAGATTACTCTATGGAGTATGACTAAGGACGATCTTGAAAAGCTTCGTTTGAACTTAGAGCGGCGTCTGCGATGGCAGAACTTAATGTCCGATCTAAACTGGCAGCAGAAGACATCAGTCCGAATTTAGTTTAGTCTATGGTGGCCTGTCTTAAGGCGACCTTGAAAATTTTCATTCGAGCTCAGAGCGTTTGAAGCAGCGGCAGAACGTAAAGTCCGATCTAAACCGACAGCAGACGACAACAGTCCGAATTTTGTTTAGTCTATGGAAACCTGTCAAAGACAACCTTGAAAAATTTCGTTCGGTTTCGTTTGATTACTCTATGTCCTGTCTTAGATCTCCAATATTAATCGTTCAAACTCAGATTGTTTGGAGTCGGGACAGGAACCACATCATAACACAATTCTTCAGCAGAAGACATCAATTCGAAATCTTCTTCCAGAATATTTTCGTTCGTGCTCTGATCGTGTGGAGTCACGGCAAGCACAATAGCATGACACAAACCTGCAGCAGAAGACTTCAGAGAGAGGTCTTCATCCCATATGGAGAGAATCAAGATCTGACGCTTAGAAACTGAAGTCAATATTAGACAATGGAAGCGTATATAGTACGTCCATATTAAGATCGGATTAGCGGACTGAGGTAAAAAAATAATAATATTACTTCCCACCTTTAAGTACCACCCTAATGTATATAAATAACCACAATAAAATCACTTAAGGAAGTCAGACTCACCTTGCTGTTTCTTCGCTTTTGTTTGTTTCCGATTTTGTCTTCACTTGCTGCACTAAAAAGTAGCGAATGTTGTGTGTCGCAAAACCGAAACGGAAAATAAAAGTTGCCAGTCTTGAGCGCTGAGCGGAATTTCAATAGCTGATACACGGCGTCGCAGACGTCCGCATGCCGACCATTGCGTCGCGTACGAACAGCGGCTAAAGTAATAACCGGCGGTAGTTTCTAGCACGTGGTAAGTGTGCGTCTCCTCCGCCAACTCCTCGTCTGGCTGCCGATTGGCGAGCAACCAAATACACCAAGCACTCGCGGTGCTACTACAAACAGCTGCTGCTGACGCGTATGCGACCTTAGTAATTTTACAAGCAATGTGTTGCAAGTACTTAAAAACGTATTTTGGAATATGACCAAAATTTAGACTATCTCTCTTACGGTGTAGTTGTTGTAGTAGTGGTAGCGGTGTTGTTGGGGTGTTGTGCTTCATGCGCAGCTTTTTTCACGGAACAAGCGCCGTCGAAATTTTTTTTCGGGTATGCATGTATGTGTGTGTTGGAGTGTCGTACACAGCGACCGACCGACTGACTGTCTGTCTGCCTGTCTATCTATACGGGTCCGGCTTTCTGCCTTTAACTATGCTTGCATTGCTTTGCCTGCTTTTCGATGTGCTTGCTTGTGTGTGTGTATTCAGCAAGCGAAAAAATCAACACAGCGCCTGCTACTCCTCTCAGCTTGCTTCAGTTGCCCACAAATACATTCGTTTGTATATAACGGTAACAAATTTCCACCAACAAGCAACTATTATTATGCGACTGCTTTTACCGTTGTACCGTTATTGCATAGCATGAGGCGCTTGCCACGACAAAAAGCTTTCAACACACACTTGAGCTACTGGCGCTGGCTGCTTGCAACACGGCTGAAGGATGCACAACGAAGGCGAGGAAATACAAAATATTGCGGATGCAAAACAGTAGAGGACGAGCGACCGGCGAAAACGTTTGTATGTATATAAATAACGGTTGTCTCTGTGTTGTTGTAAAAAAAAGTAGACGTCGAAAAACGGGCGCACGAACGAACGAACAAACGATTATAGGGAGCGTTGCACGAACCGAAACAATGATAATAACACTGCAGCAACAACAACAACAACAATTGCTGTGTGTGTGTGTGTCGGAGTAACAGAAACAAACTGAATGCAAAACTAACAGCACCGCTTTGGAGCGGAATTCAGCAGTTATCCTTTATTATCCTTTGCGATTTTATATTTATGCTTTGTTGTTATTGTTGTAAGCTTTAGCATACACGCGACACATGTATTTTAGGTGTGCGGTTGAATGTTGCACCAGCCGGAAGGATGACACTTCAGCACTGCGCCACACGACACTAAAGGCAACACATTGTCGGCGGCGATTTATGGCAAATAGTATGCGAGTGTGTTGCAAGTTGTTTTTTTTTTTTTTTTTTTTTTTTTAATTTTTTTTTGGAATTTATAGATATTTTTTCATGCACCTTTCGTTATTTTTCGTTATTAATAATGCTTTATAACTATTTTCATATTTTTTCAGCACTTTTCACACTGTGTTGCACAAAAATTATTTTTTTCCAAAACACAAAATTAATCACAAACAGTTACAGCTGCAAGAAAAAACAACTTTTCATAATTTATATAAAAACATTAATCTAGCTGTTTTCACAACAACAAAAATACGTTTTTACAACAACAAAAACTACATGTTTATAGCACTCTAATTAGTTAGCTCTCAACGAGCAAATGGCAAAAATGTTGCTTGTGAGGCGGCGTCTTGCTTGTACGTGCCACACGCGCAACTCTTAACACTGCCGGCACGCAGTTTTCACATTCATAACGGGCGACAAGTGCGACATTTCGCAGATGCTACACATTTTTCACAAAAATATAATTTTTTTGTACACTTTTTTGTTTATTATTTATTGCTACTTGCTTTATGCTAACGCACTTTTTGTCTTTACAGATTTATTACGGCACTTTTTCCTATCAAATTTACGAATTTTATCGATTTTTTAGCCCCTTGCCGCTTACGCTTTGCACACATAAACATGCTGGCTGATAGGCGCGCACAGCATAAAAGCGAATACACAATAAAAATAATGCAAAAAGACTAAAAGCAGCGAGCACAAAGGATATGCGGGCCAGCAGCAGCACGACAACGTTGATTAAAGTGGCAAATAAGCACAAAAAACTAATATATATAACTGTAAATTACAGTTTTTAACAAAGCGTAGATCACTATTTTACCGTATTTAAACTTTTTTGCAACAAAATCAGGCATTAACACACAGAAACGCAGGAATTTTTGCAGATAACAGAACTTAAACGCGCTAGCGCCTATAAATATGCTAACTTTTGCAGCAAATTTTTATTTTCAAAAATATTTTCATAACAAAAAATACACTTTATTTCAAAAAAACACATTTTTTGTTTCAAAAAAACAGCACAAAAAATATTTGCCTTTCCTTTCCATAGCGTGTCTTCACTATAATATCTTTGCTCTCCTTAGAAATATTCTCAATTCACTAAAACTTTTTTCAGCAAATTTTAAATTTCAAAAAAATATTATTTTCAAAAAATTTTCATACCAAAAACCACATTTTTTTGTTTCAAAGCAAAAAAAACAGCACAAAAAATATTTTGCGCCAAACCTCATATAATTCGCTAAAACTCACACAGATTTCAAAAAAATCGCACATTCAATAAATTCACCAAAACAAAAAAATTGCCAAAACCTTTAACATTTAAAATTCACATTTACTTTGGCAAGTATGTCTGTCTGTTTGTATACAAGCCCCGAAAAAAGGATATCTGTACGCGTTAGGCTACGACACGCAGCGTCTTGGCTGCATAGCTGATTGTTTCACTGGAAGTACGAAACTCGACTGGTTCGTTCATTCGAATTGGCATTCTGCGGGCGAAATGTTGTGGAAACGAAATGCAGCGAAACAAAATTGCACGCACACAAATGCAGTACGAAATGTCATGCACAAAGGCAAACCACACAATAAAAGGATAAACACTCAGGCGGTGAGAGTGAGAGCGCGCAAGTGGCAGAGCGCAAGCGATAAGGGCGAAACAGTGTTGGGTAACTGAAGGTAAGCTATTTGATGAGTATAAAAAAATATTGAAGTAGATAAGTTTTTTACTTCAAACTTTTTCAGTTTTCTGCTCAAAATAATCTTCAGAATAATTTTTTAATTAATTTTTATTGAAAAGTAATTTGCCAATAGCAAAAAGTCGCTTCGAATACATTTAAGATAGCTTATACGATACCAGATTGCGTCAAAGCCGGAAGCGAAAAAGTCAAAATAAAAAACAGTAGGTTTCCAACGCTCATACAAATTAGAAGAAATGAAAAGCAGGATATTCCAAAGTCCGTCAAACTTAGAAGGATACTTAGTAATTTTTCTCCTGGTCTAAGCTGGAAATTGTTATCTTCAGAACCTAAAACACTTAACTTAATAAAAACAGTAGGTTCCTAAGGCTCGACAAAAGTAGATGAACTCATATTTATTTATCTCCCAATCTAAAATTACAAAAGAGATGTACAAAACCTACAAAAACGATATGAAAGTTCGCAGGCTTCTAAGGCTCGTGAAAATAAAAAAAAAACATAAGATTCTAAAGCCTGTCAAATTTCGAAGAATTCTTTCCCCCAAACTAAACTACAAATTGAGATCTTCAGAACCTAAAACACTTCAAATAAAACAAAAGCACCGATGGTTTCTACCCCTCGTCAAGACTAGAAGATTTAATGTTTATATTTCTCTCGAACTAAACCAAAAAGTTGGATATTTGGAACCTAAGAAAGCTGGCATATGTTTAAGATTATATGTAAAGGTCTTTTAAAAGAACGGAAAATACCTTTTAGGTTTCCTCAAAAGAAATTAATACAACGTGTCGCTATCAATATAAAAACTTTCCAATATCTGATCAGGAAGTATCAAGATAAACCACAAAAAATGTGCTGTAATTCACAATCGACCAGAACTGCGCAACCCTTCTCAATTTGTAAATAAGACGAAAAAATTAAAAAAACAAAGATTTTCAGGTTTTTCTAGAATCTAAAGTTTCGCTGTTTGAGTAAGTACTTAAGTCTGGAATAAGTGATTACTACGTCGTCAAAGTAACATACTTGCATTCCAGAAAGCTACCAAAAAACATAACTATCTATAAATCATTCAAATTAGGTTAAGTTAGGTTAGATGGCTGATCTAGAGAGATCGCACGTGGAATGCTATATGTAGTCCATAGAAAAGAAAAAGTCCTGTGTTCGAATTAACAAAATGGTTAGTAGCCGATAAAAATTTGCACAGGCGTTTAATTTCTATTCCCGCCACTACAATGGGAGGTCTGAAGGGTTGCGCTCCTCCCAAATCCCTCAAGAAGGAAATATTTAGTTGTTCCCCCCTCGTCTCTTCCATACCTTCTGCAGATAGCGTCTGGTACGATTCCCAGCTTTACAGCATGGACGCCAATAGGGCCTGTTAACACCCTCACAACTAGAGAGAGGCTAGCCTTACAGAGGGCAAAGAGATCACTAGATCTTTAGATAAATTCTTCAAGTTGGATTTAAAAATAACTTCTGAACGCATTAAATATGATTGTCTTCTACAACTTAACGTTTTACGAAATTGTTAGTGAAACGTAAAAGAACGAAAACACAAAAATATAGCTCTTGATAACGGTATCTGAAATAACAAAGAGATTATACTCTAATCCGAGTTTAATTGTAATGAGTGCTTTATCTTGTTACTACTTTAGAACTGTTTCGACGATCTCTTATCTAAGTTTCTTTATAATGAGTTCTGAAGATAGCTTTTTCTTAGTTAAAATCTCAGCATATTGAGTTGTGGAGACACTTCAAAGAGATAAGGTTCAAATGTAAGGGTTTTACTACTTTAGAACTGTTTCTACGATCTCTAGACGAATCCAAACTTAGTTGTAAAGATATTGTGAACGAGTTTCTCACATTTTCTTCCAGTCGGTTAAGAGCGACGTAAAATTTTTAACATTCCTAAGGTTTCATATCGACAGATATTCAATGCATATATGAAAAGCTGAAGTGTTTGAGAAGAAAACTGACTATTTGAAGATACACAAAATATTTGTTACTTGAAGTCTGGAAAGTTTTAGAAAAGTATAAAGAACTACTGTCCAAAGATCCATCGCTACCTTTAGCGCGATAAACAAGTCTACGTCCTGAGATAACACCTAACCTAGTCCCTATTCTTTGAATTCCGTCGCCAAATCACACGCCTATCACCAAAACCCCAAAATTGTGACGAAACGGTCGAGTGTAGGGCAAATTGCTCGGAAAATGTAGGAACATTAAAAGTATAAAAGCAATAATAAAGGCATGAAAACAGGAATGTAATGAGGCAAATGAACGACTGCACAAGGATAAAGCAGTAAGGCGAAGTAGCGATAACACAAATGGGGAACGCAAAAAAGCAGCGAAACAACGGAACAGCAGAACACTGTAAATGTGCAGTGCTCAGTGTTTCGCCATACTAAACGAGAGGCAGAGAGAGAGTGAGAGCATGTGGCCAGCAACGAGCGCCAAATGCAGGCGCTGAGCGCAATGTTGATGAAAATAGCAGCAAATGCTGTCGTTGCTCTGCGAATAGCAAGGATATTTTTGACAGATACTTTTAGGCACTTACACAGCTACACATATGTATGTTTATATTTATGCAGGTGTGTGCGTGTTTATTTAAAGAGGCTGCTGTATGTGTGTGCTTTTAGATTTTCAGTTTCAACATTTATGTAAACACACACAGCCGACAAAGCAGCGATAAGGACGCGAATCAGAAAACGAAATATGCAGCTACAGCTACAGCAACGACAACTGCAAGCACATATATACGTATTTCTACTTATGCATATACATATGTACATATGTATGTATGTATGTAAATACGTTTTATCGACATACTTATCGCACTGTACTGTATGGTAAGGACGAGGACACTGCAATACATATGGAAATATATCTGCATATATGGGCATACATATATTATATATATTTAAGTCTATGTATGCAGAAGTATGCACGGTTCGTTGCCGTTGCCGCTATTTGGTTTTATTATCGCTGACTTGTTTCGGGACACCAACGATTGTAGCCGACAGTACCCGCACCCGAAAAATGCGCTCAGTAATGTGGGTATAATCAAATGGGAGATTGTTGGGCATATATTTGAAGCTTTGCGATATTTTTTTTGCTTTTTTGATGAAAAGTTGAGTGTTTTTGTTTTTGAAAAGTAGAGTGTTGTGTATTTTGAGCGATGGTTTTGTGCTTTTGTCGAATTTTTTGGTTTGAAAATTTTTCCAAATTTTTTTTTATAAAAATACTAGTAGATTTTGGCATTAAATCGCAATATTGTTTATTTTAGGCGTTGATTTTACTATTTATTGGTTTTTTGTTTAAATAAATTGTTAGAACTATTTTCTGAAATTTTTTTTTATACAATAACACGCAAAAAAGTAGTAGATATTGGCACAAAATAGCAAATATTGTTTAATTTGTGCGTTGGTTTTGTGTTTTTCTGGATTTTTTTTGTTTAAAAAAATTATTAGAATATTTCAACTAGTAGATTTGTGGCCTAAACTAACAAGGCAAATATTTTTTTAGACTCCAAAAACGTTCTCAAAGCTCGTGGGTTCAGTTTATAAAGGCTAAGGGCTCTTATAAGCACGATATCTGCTCTAAAGACACTGTTTTGTATAAATCGTACTAGTATAGAATGTACTGTTGGCTTTCAAAAATACCGGTGCCCAGTAAATAACTATAAAAACCGTGATTACTGCTAAAAATAACGCTTTTATGGCACTACATCGACTTTTGGGATTCCCAAGCACTCAAAATTCGCCGCAACCCTATACAGCTACAGGGACTAAAGTAAACCTTATATACATACATATTGGTATATTTATTTTGTACACCATTTCATTTTGGGCATTTTCCTCTGCAACCACACACACAAGCACAAACACACGGCGCTAAGGCGTAAATCCAAATTATCATCCCTGTGCGCTGACAGGAACCGGAGTAGAAAACAAGGAGACCACCACTCTATATATGCACGATGTACATACAGTATGTATGTATGTTTGTATGTAGTTGGGAGCAGTCGCAACGCCAAGCGTATCCCTCACACCGTGTGCAGGAGACGAAATGAAAAATCAATGGGAAAATTTTCACAACACATACAACAATACACGGCTTGTTAGTGCCTGCCGCGGCTGCTGCTTTTACTGCCGTTATTCCTGTTGGAGTGCGACAATTGCGCCTCGTAACAAGCGCGTTGCAAGTGAAAAGTGCAAATATTCTTAATTATTTCACCAATTAGACTGCGCTAGTGTTTGCTGATTGGCAGCTGGTGAGCGCTAAGTGATTTTCAAGTACGCGTTGACAACTTTTATGCGCCGTTAAACGCGTAGCATGGTGATGGGCGGCTTTGCAAACACACAAAATTACTAAATTCACTCATTTAAGCAAAATTTCTTCGCATTTTTCGATTTTTCTATTTTGCACTCACGCATTTTGTCTGTATTTCACAAATTCGCACAATCATATTTGCCACAATTAGCGGTTCATAAAGGTCGCTTGTGCCGCTGCCACACGCTTGTGATTTAATTATTCAATTTGCACAATTTATTGCAATCATTTGTTTACCACTTTGCTACGGAGCGCTGCTGAGCTTGTAGGCGCGTTGTTAAAAATAATACACATTTTATTAGCACTAGCACGCCACCGCCCCACGTCGCACGCCCCACAAGCAACATACGCACTGCATTAAATGCTGCATTTAAATTGTTTAGTGCAACGCCGTTGAGTGCTTTGCCACTGCTACTTATGATTTGCATATAGTTTTGCATGTAAACTATTTCACTTTATACACAGCGATCACTTACTGCAATGTATTTGCATTATATTTTTTCATTCACAAATACAATTTTCATTGAATATTTATTTGATTCACTTTTTTTCTTATTTTTTGCTTCTCAATGCGTGTTCCGAACGCGCGCGGCACCACCTCCCCAAAAGACGGCAAAACAGAAACAAAGTCGCTGTCACTTAGTGTGCAGCCAGCGGCGCCCGTTCAGTGTTGCCGGCGCTCGCTCTCGAATACTACGAAATTTAACATGCATGCGCAGCAGAGTGGAACGTTCTTCCAATCGGAACACCACAACTGCAGTGGGAGCGAGTTACTCAGAGAGCGTAAGAGAGAAAGAGTGTGAGAGAGAAATTGAAAGAGCGTAACAAGCGCATGAAGATAATACATGAGAGTATGTATACAAATTATGTAGCTTAGCAGTGAGCGGGTTAACGAGCGCAGAAAAGCACACCAAGAATTATAATTTACGGCACTAGATATAATTTATAAAGCTAGGCAATGGAGTTGGTAGAATAGAAAACTATTTTATATCAACAAAAACAAAAACAAAACTTAAATTAATATTATTATTAAAAGAAATTTATAATTTTTGCTGTTTAATTTATTTTTCTCTAACTTGCCACACCGTTAGAGAACCAAAAAGGTGGAAATAGTGCTGCCATTATAGTAAAGCTGCCAGGTTCCCAAAACTTTTCCCATATTTTTAATAAAAAATAAAAAAAAAAACAATTTTTATAAGAAATGCAAAAATAAATAAATAAATAAAAAACTAAAAAAATAAATAAAAGTTAACAAGATTCAAATTAACAGAAAAAAATGAAAAATATCAATATAATAACTATAAATATTTTTATAGTAAATTTATAAGCGAAAACGTATGAACTAATTTGTAACAGCTATCGAATCTTCACAGCTTAAAAACTACAAACATTTAGAAAGACAAAAACCACAGTGAATCCTCGAAAAGAAATACTAAAACTTTCAACATATTTACTAATATACCTCCGAAAGAATTACTAATACCTCATTTAATTTATGGTGTGACGGCTATGCATTCTGTATGGTCCAAAAAAACAAAGAAACTTCAGAAAAAATTACTAACATACCTCGGAGAGTTATACCTCATTTAACTAATGATGTGACGGCTATGGATTCTCTACGGCACAAAATAATTCAAAATTTTGGGAGACTACATCCGCAGCGAATCCTCAAAAAGAAATACCAAATCCTCCGGGAAAATTACTAATATAAAAAAATATTTTTTTTTAACTCATTACAATAGGTGTTAACACCTTTCCAAACCAGATACATCCTTTGCAAGTCAGAAAAAACGTGTTTTTAGTGGCTTCTCTATTAGTATTTAATAATGCGCATTTACAAAATCTAATGTATTTTAATAATCTGCGGTTCATTTTGAAAAATTTTTTATTCTTTTGTTACCGTAGCCGAATTCCAGGAGAACTATAAACAGTCGGTTCAACGTTAAAGAACGGACCTGGCTTTTTATTCGGCCAAGGATTGTCAAATAGGCAAATTACATTAGGAATGTTTTATGCCGCTACAACAACGCTACAACCTCCGCAAAACCGTGTCTGGCGGTGCAAAAATTTTTCTGATTTGGAGATATATAAAATATACGTACTTTTTATTTCTATCATTTTCCTATCTCATTTTGTCTCCAGCATATCAGAACTCGCATTCGAAAAAAAATCAAATTGATTAAAAGTTTTGACTATACTTTGACGCTAAAGTAAAATTACAGGTGATACCAAAGTTCGTGTGTAAAAAATATTTTATGCTCTCCTCATATAAAGGGATCAAAATATAAATAATACTTAGGGCCGTTTTCTCTATGTCTGGATAGGAGCCACCTGTCAGTTTAGTTCTAATTAGCTTAATCAAGGCCACTTCTTTCGGTAAATACCCGGTTTTTTTAACCAGAACTGCTAACAAAACCCAGAGAAAACGGCCTTTAAAGGCGTTGACAAAGCTTTATATTGAAAAATGTTTGAAAAGAGTTCAACATTTAGTCTTCGAATCTGCCAGAAAGAATTAGATAAGACTCCCTTACTTTCATGTTCTGATTAAAGCTTCTTTGATTGATTTTTTTAAAAATGTTTTATTTGGGTATGAGTTCACTGCTTCAAGAAGTTCTCGAGTGTTTTGCTAATAGTATATTACTTCAACTTTCCGCAAATAATATGTTTTACGTTTTCCTCGAGAATCTTGCTAAGCATTATTTAAATTTTTCGCAAATTCTCTGTTTAACGTGTTTCTAAGCAAATTATGATAATTAGCTTTTTACAAAATTTAAAATAATTTGGCAATCCGGGGTTATACCAGCAATAACTTCAGCTTAATTTTACCAATTTAGCAGAACCTATTTGTCATTCATTTTACTTAAAAAGTTTTGACAAATATAGATACCAATATTATCAAATTTATTACTAATTAGTAAATGCTTTTATTATTATTAATATTATTATTATTAAAAAAATATATATTATTTAATCTAAATATTTCACGTAATATTTTTAATCCAACTAATATTTGTCTATTCTAATATTTTCATTTCCATTTTTATTTAACTACAAAGTGGCAGGCTCTTAATCTACATAAATAACTTACTTGACAACTCCAAAAGGGCAGCACTGGTCGCTATTATCGGCTGCGGCTGTCAACAATGGTTATTGCAGGTTTTTATGGCTACATTTGATTTGTTTATAAACTGTGCACCGACACCGTTTGTCACAAGAATTTCTCACTTAATATTAACACAAACATGAAATTTGCTCATTTCATTAACATTGCCGCACTCACCACATAAAATCTGGCATAATTTATGCTTTACACTTCACCACATTATTATTATTTTGCTACTTCTAACACCGCCGACCGTACACACACACTACACTCTCGGCTTGTTTACGAATGGGGCGAGTGGGAGAATGCAGACATTCCACCTATTGGAAGTGGCAGCAGTGTTGTTGTGTAAAATGCAGACAAACACAGCAGCGGCGCTTCCATGAAACAGGCAAGCGAAATGTGAAAAAAAAGCAAATGTGAAAATTTTGTTTTCAAACACCACAAATTTCTAGCGTAAAACACCGGCAAACATTTATTTTTCATACAACACACGTGCAGCACACTTTAATTGATAGATTTCATAGAAAACATTCAATTTTCACACACTTTTATTTAGCTAAAACGACACAAATATAAACGCGACCGCACCACCGGACAATGAACTTATTACTTCGCTTTTGCGCTCTCTCGCTCAACTGTTCTTGGTGTGTGTTACTGCACTCACAGTTGCAGTGTAGAGTGAGCAGCTGATAACGGGGTGAAAATCAACGGCGTTGAATTCGGTTGCTGTTGGTTTATAGTTATACTCGTATCTTTTATGGGTGATTTATGGGTATATTTTATTAAAAATTAAAGAAAATAATTTAGCAAAATATTTTTTGGAAAAATAAATGAGTAAATATTTTTTCAAAAATATTGTGCATGTGTATAGGAGACCTTGAGTATATTTTTTTAATAATTCATTATATAATCACTAATAATGTCTATATTGAACACAAGTTAAATCTGATTGTAATATTATGGAAGGATATACATACATACATATATATGGTAATATGTATTGTATACATACATATGTATGTGTATTGCACATACAGATGTCTACTGCCTCGAATCTCAAGCGCCTAAAAGTATACAAAGTTTATTTTCTTTGTGCATATTTCAACAAAGCAAATCATGACGGTTACCAATTTGAAAGAAAAAGAGTTATAAACAGTAAAATAATATGTAAAAATATGTTTTTGTTTTTCTAGCAAATTCTTTTACTTGATCTATTGATTCATGGCTTTGCTGCTCTGTAATGTCAAAGTATTCAGTTAGCTTTTTTTGGGAAATACACTGATTCCTTAATATTCACAATCCACAACAGCAATTTGACAGATAAAATATACAAAATAGTGCTAGATAGTCGCTTTTGGTGCATTATCGTAAAGCCTTATGACCTTGCTATCTCCTTTCATCGTTTCGTTCAAATCATGTGGTGCTCTTAATGGAACTACTTATATCCCTAATGTCATTCAAACCATCAAACCTTTAATGGCGTAATGGAATCCAAGATAGAACACTTTGGGCTTGAAATACAGCTGGACATACATACACAGAGAAAGTAGAAATTTTTTTCCTTGTTTCCTTCTATTTTACAGCTACTTATTTCCCTTATGACATTTCAAGTCATCAAACCTTTATTGGCGTAATGGATGCGTGTGCGTGATGTATTCAAAGTGTTCCACGTCCAGTTTGTGATACAGCTTTCGCAGAGGTAGTAGAGAATTGTTTCCCTTGTTTGTAGATACGTTATCTTACTTTTATTCAAATTGTGTATAAAGCTTTCTTTTGATCGTTCTTAGTGAGCATGGTATTGACTCGGCCTCGGATTCGTCTAGAAAGACTCCTAACTTCTTTGCTTTTTTGTTTCCGAAAATATTCTTCCGACCGAGAAGCCAAATTATGTGAAAGTGAAGTTATCTACCCAGTGAACCTAAAGCCTTCTTGCAATTGCTGGAAACTAACTAATTAATTTAACTTTGTCATTGATAAGACCAGGAAAACCACCCTGGTTATCCGCGCATATAATTGCTTTCTGTAACCTACCTCTCCCTCCCTCCCTCTGTAAGTGATCAGAACTTCACATGCCTTAACTATGTCTAGTACTTCCGCTTGGAAGATATTTTCTATACGAATAGAGAGAGATGTTAAAATCCTTTGAGTATACCTCCACTTACTAACCGACGCGTCGGTTATTCTTATCTCTTCTCTCGTACTAAACCTGAAAGTGACTATTTAAATCCAAGCCTTTAATTTTATAGCAAACCATGCTGCTATTTTCGTATGAAAACCTTTATAGGCAATTTATACAGGAGGATATTAAGCGGAAAAAGTCAATTAGACTTGACTTAATGCCCTCGCTAACACCAACACAGGCTACCTTCTGCATTCCATTTAATTTTCTGATATTATACTGTTTCTTTATTGCTGACCGTTAAACCAGTGCTCCATATGTCAGAATGAATCTAATGATGGCCGTATACAACCACAGGACAATATTCAGTTTAAATCCCAAATTCCTGCTCAGTATTCTTTTCGTTTTTCGTTGATCATTTTCCAGTTCAATTTGGTGTTAGAGAAATTGCTGTACCGCTGATTACATAGCTTGTATGTAGCATCGATTGTATTCATTTTTGCACCATGTCGCCTATGTTGAGAGCTCTTTCTTTTTCAAAAAAACACCGCCAATGCATATTGTTTCAGATATAATGAGTTTTCTATTACATTTTTTATCTCATGTGCTCTTCATTCTGGTCTTGATAGAAACAATCCCATGATTTCTTCTTCATCCTTTCAAACCTTAGAACCAATCATTGGTTCCTTTAGCTACTGTAGCATTATGGGAATGATTCCATCAGGATCCGCAGCTTTATATGGTAAGAAACTGTTAATGGCTTATGTGATTTTTTCCTTGCTTACTATGAAAATGGATTGCTCTACTGTACATGCAGCTTGTGCTGGTTAAACATCCATTATTTTAGATTGCTTCACTCCCGGGGAACATCAAGTGGCTCTCCAGCAGAGGAGGTCGAAGCGCCTGCCTCCGTCTTTAAATAAACAATATTAGTATGCTATTTGGACGTAATATTGCTCAGCCTGGCAAATCCTTTGCAGCTTTCTATTGATGTACAGAAGACCTGTCACGAATCTGCCTTAGCTTTCCTGACTACTTTTTTATATTGCTTCATGATTTCCTTATACATACTGAGGGTTGCCAAATTTTGGTCCTATAGCTTTCATTGAAGACATTCCTCAGTTGAGTTCTTATGTCCTCAAAATCGCTGTTCCACAATTAAGGGAACTTCCTTTTCCTCAGGATAGTTAAAGGTATGGATTGATTAATAGAGGTGGTTAAAGTTTTCTCAATCTTCTCCGACTCTGCGTCCTGCTTTTGAATAGTACTCGGCTATAACCACGTAAGCGGTGTCTACGCCATTAAAGAAGAAGATTCCGTCTGTTGTAACTACTATGCAAATTTATCGCATGCTGTTATTCTAGGCTTTCGGTATTAAGGGGAGCATCAAATTTCTCGCGAATGTTGAAAGGTATCCAGGTGTAGTGCGACATAAACGGCCCTCCGAGTCTCTTCAGTCGCCGAAGCAATGCTGTTTGTTGTTAGTGTCCAGATCTCACACTTTCTCACAACTCTGAAACGTTTTCGAACTTGTAAGATAAAACTTGCTTTATCGCTTCATTACATAACAGTGTATATTGAGATTGACACGAAGTTCGTAACTCACAAAAGGAAACGTTTGGAGATCCTAAAATACTACTATGAGCAAAAAATAGTAGATTTGTTCATAATTTTAAAATTCTAACTTTATTTTTCATAATCTATGCCGTTCCTCTCAAAGTAATACCCCTTGGCCCCAATACACTTATGCCAACGTTTTTTCCAATCCTCGAAACAATTTTTAAAGTCAATTCCGGGGTGTATCCTTCAATGCGTGGTGTAGCGATTCTGGTTTAATGTCTTGTCTGATATTTCTTGTTGACAGTTTGGCCGATCGACTGACTCCTCGTCGGCATTTTGTCACGTTTTGTTTTTCGAGAAAATTTAGTGATTTTAGAACCAATCGTGCTTTCACTTTTCTTAGACCCAGATTGGATAACTAAAGCATATATCTGCCATACAAGCTGAACATTTAACCTAAAGTTCTGTTGTAGAAATCATTTTCTACCTCATACCCACCCTAATGTGCATAATATAATAAAAAAGGAATTTTTCCAATGTAAAAACAATTTTCCCATACATATTTATATGTACATACATATGTATGTACTATATATCCATACTCACACATTTCCGCATTTCATAGCAAATAACAACAAAAAATTTATTGTAATTAAATTTCATTACAAATATTTATTTATATATGTATATATTATGTATGTATGTACATTATTTGCTTCATTCAACTTAATTTATTTCTGACGATTAACGGTAAAATACAATAACGCATAGCTCGTATACCTCAATTCTTTCAACAATAAATATAATATAATAAAAGTATGTGTATACAAATGTATATAATATATATATACATATGTATGTATTTGTGTAAATAGATGCAATCAACAAATACTGGAATATTTTATAAAATGTGAAAATAAATGTTGTTATGTACATATTTAAGATTTTTAATTATATAATTTAATTTGTGTTGCTTGCAGTATTAAGTACAGTAGGACCACGCTAACTGGTTATATTATATATAAAAATATATGTTAAGTAATTAAATTTGAGCAGCTTTCATACTTGGGTGAATTTAAAAGTTTGTTCCAATACAATTTACAGTACAGTGTAGCCTCGCTAACACAACCAAATATTATATTTAAGAAATTTTGCTTTCAAACTATTTTTCTAAAAATTCTGCAGAAAAACTGGGACAAATTAAAACGTTTTTTACATTTTATAGTACAGTGTTGCCGCGCTAAAACATGCAAACACTTTATGTAATTAAATTTTGATTTCGGTTATTTTTATATTGATTTGTGCTAAGAAGCTGTCTTAAATATTTTGATTAGCTCCACTTCCAAGTACAGTGAAGCTTCGCTAACATGTGCCGCAATATTTTTTAGCTGTTTTTTATTTTTCTTTGCTAAAAAGCTGTGATTAACAATGTGGCTACTGACAAGCTATATGTTTGCTAACATTTTATGGTACAGTATAGCCTCGCTTACAAATCCAAACTTTTTATGCAACAAAAATTTGATTTCGGCTAAATTTTAATAACGATTTTTGCTGAAAAACTGTGTCAAATGTTTTGATTTTGTTCTAAGTACAGTGTAGCTTCGCTAAAATGTACCGCATATATATTTGTTTATATTTTTTTAGCTGTTTTTTATTTGTTTTTGCAGAGAAGCTGCGATAGTCAATATGGTCGCTAATATTTTAATGTACAGTGCTGTCTCGCTAACACGAAATAAATGATAATTTATAAATTAATTATAATAATTATTTGTGTTGTTATATGAAATTATAGTATATAATTTTACATTCAAATTTGAAATTTTGCAGCATTTTAAACTTAATTGCTGATTTCTACTACTTCAACTTGAAATCTTAAGAAAAAAATATTAAAAGAAAATAAGATTATTAAACAAAAAAATATGTAAAAAATAAAGACTTAAAAAAAATTAAATATTACACAACATAATCAAAACATTTATTTATTAAATTAAAAAAAATTAAATTATTAAAAAAAAATTAAAATAAAAAACAAAAAAATAAAATATAAAATTAAAATAATTAAAAAAAAAAAAAAAAAAATGAATGAAAAAAAAAAATCAAAAATTTATTTAATTAAATTTAAAAATGAGAATATTAAAAAAAATAAAAAAAGAAAAAAAAAATAAATAAATAAATAAAAATAAAATATTAAAAAATATAAACAAAAATATTAAATAAAAATAAAAATATTTATTTCATTGAACTTAAAAATAAAACTATTAAAGAAAAATTTAATATTAATTTGAAGAAAAAACTGAAAATATTTATTTTATTAAACTTTTGCCTAACCTTGTTCAACACAATATAAATTCAACAAAATAATTTCATTACACTGGACATATTTTATATTAAAAATATTACTCTAATTGCTATTAATTCAATTTTAAGCTGTTCCATATCGAAGTACAGTGTTGCCTTTCTTACTTGACCCATTTTGATTAAATTCTAACAAAAGCAATGAAAAAAATGCTTTTAGCTTTATATTTTACAGTAAAAATAGCTGCGCTCACTAAATAGTATAGTGAAGCTTCGTTAACACAAATTTAAAAAAAATTAAAAAAAAAAATCAAAACTTACTTTTAATTTTCTACTCATTTCATGTTAATATAATTTTTTTTTTAATTTACAGTTATTTTACAGTTAATTATTTAACAAAAAATAAATAAAAATAAAAAATAGTTATGTAATTTTGGCAAAAAAAATTCATTAAATTTTCTCATTTCGTAATTCTCAATATTTTTTTTAATATCTAAAAATTTCTAGGAATGTAAAAAATGAATAAAATTTAAGAATTTTTCATAATTAAAAAATTTTAATTTATTAATTAAAAAAAAAATTAATTTAATTTAATTTAATTTTTTTAATTTTTTTTAAATTTATTAATTTAATTTTAATTTTTTTAATTTTATTTATATATATTTCTTTCATCAGTTCTCGGCACTATGCTTATGGAGGTTATTATCCAACGTATTTAATACGAGCTCTTAATTCTTAACCAATTTTTACGCCTGTAAAAACTGAAAGAATTTTAATTACAGTTCTGAAATTTTTTTATTATTTATTTTTTTATTTTAATATATTTTTAATTTAAACTTTATTGTTTTTATAATTAAAAAAATTTGAACGTGCCTGTTAGCGAAGCTTCACTGTACTGTACTGTTTCACAGTTATACACTCATTTACGCTCACTTAAGCACAAACAGAAATGGCAACGCTCGCACCAATCGCTCTTCACCCGACGCCATACACCACTAGCCTTAATGTACCGTTATACCGCACATAACAACAGCATTTATAATCCACACTGTCCTTGACTGTCAACTAATCCAGCTGCTTGCCCTCCTCCCTATTCTTGCGGAACGACACTGAATGTATCAACAATGGCGGCAAGTTGCCACGCAACATTTGCAAACGCTTACTCTTGCCCTTGTCCGGCCGATGTATACCCTCATTGGATGATGACATTGAATTGGACGATGTTGCAGACGGCACAGTCGATAACATTTCGCTACTCTGCGTTTGCAGCATGGCTGCCGAGCGTCGGAAGTAGCGTGGCATGGAGTAATCATCTTGATTGGCGCGTGCCGCATTCGCTGTTTGTATGGAGTACAAACTCTGCGAGACGCGATATTTCTCGATGGTCGGTGTATCTTCGTAATTCTTCGGTAAATTGCTGAATGATATGGATGGCACTTCGGGTGTCATGCTGATACGTGAACCGGAGCCGGTAATCGAAAAGATGTCCGTTTCGCTGGCAGCGCTGCGCACATTGAAAGCCGGTACGCTTGTGGCGCTACGCTTAAGCTTGCGCGGTGTCGTATTGCCCGAAATGGTGTTCAACAAATGCGTTTGACGATCGATGAAACGTGGTGGACGGAGTATGACTTCGTCAGTGTCGCGTTTAGTTTGATTCTCAGCAGCCATGTCTTCTTCGGCAATCGCATCGAATTTTTTCGGTGTCAATGTCTGGCTGCCCTCCGGTGATGAATCGGTGGTTAAGGTGAATGTAATGCGTTTCTCGTTGGCACTATCATGTGCATCAGTCGGTGTTGGTGTGTTCGTAATGGTGGCGGCGCTTGCAGGCGTAACATTTTCGGGTGTACGTATGTCGGTTAACGTGCCATTGCCGGTTTTACCTGGAAAATAGTTGAATTGTGCAAAAAAGAGAGAAAGAGAGGGAGAAAAAGATTGAAATGTTTTTATATTTATATATAAAATGATTTTGATAGAGACTGTGGACTATATGAATAAGTATAGATTATACATATATATACGTATATACATAAGTATGTGATGTAAACCAGGCATGATCGAATATAGATTAGCTTATATTGACAGCGAGTAATACGTGGTATGACATCACATTAGCGAGTACTAGTAAGGAAGACTTTGGAGCAGAATGACAAGAGTATGTCGTGTTTTAGTTAAAGGCTGCTGTTTTCAAGTCATAAGCTCTCAGGGTTTGCAAAAGCTGTCACTATTGAAACGATTCAGTAACAAATAACCTCAAACTCGAAAGCTCTAAAGGGTTGCAAAACCTGTCACTATTGAAATAACCCTAAAGTCAAAAGCTCTCTGGATTTGCAAAAAATGTCACTATTGAAACGATTCAGTAACAAATTACTTAAAACTCGAAAGCTCTCAGGGTTGCAAAACCTGTCACTATTGTAACGAACCAGTAAAAACCAATTCTCAAGCCGAAAGCTCTCTGGATTTGCAAAAAGCTCTCACTGTTGAAACAACTCAGTAACAAAAAGACTTATATTTTCAAGTCAAAAGCTCTCAGGATTTGCTGGGTTTGAACCATTGAAACGACTCAGTAACTAATAACCTTAAACTCGGAAGCTCTCAAGGTTTGCAAAAACCGTTACTATTGAAACGACTCAGTAGCTTAAATACTAAAGAAAAATAACTATCAAATAAATAAAGAGTGGAGTTACTTAGGTAAAATTCACATAGACACATAATGCCAAATTCTCACAAAATCGATGAAAAAAGCTTTGAAAGCGTTTTAAGAAACCAACAATACTTTGTAAACAAAATGTCTAATCATTGTCAAAGTCTCGTAAGTTGCGTAAAATCGTTTGAAAAAAGCTTTTGAAGCTTTCCGAATAAAAGAACTGTCATATTTTATAAAGAAAAAACTGTAAATGCGTTCGTCTTTTAAATTTCTAATGTTGTCGAGTTCTGACAAAGTGTGAAAAAATACTATAAAATAGTTTTTAAGGTTTTCTTTAAAAATATCGTCATTCAAGTAGATGATATTGAAAATACATATATCACAAGCTCTTTAAATAAAAGCTTTCAAAGTGTTATTAAAAATAAATGTAACTTTTTAAAAACGTCAACTCGCTTATCAACTGAAATGGCAAAATATCGAAAACGTCAAAAAAAAGCTTTAAAAGCTTTCTTAAAAAATTAGCTGTTATATTTTTAAACAAGAACTGTCAAAGAGCTAATTAGTTTTACATATGATTTTGTAATATTTTTCTGAAAGAAAAAAAGCTTTGAAAGCTTTCCTAAAAATTGAGCCTTTAATTTAAAGCTTTTTTAAACTACAACAGCGAAAAAGAGCTTACAAATTTTTTGTAAAAATAACGGTAATATTATTATTTTGTGAAAACCTTGTAAACAACGCTTTGAAAGCTTTCCTAAAATTAGGCTTTTACTTTTAAGCTTTTTTAAACTACAATAGCGCAAAATTTCTGAAAAATTGCTTTCAACGCTTTCATAAAAATAACGGTAATATTAGGGAAAACTAGTTCACCCCCTTTCTTAAACTGTAAATATCGTGAAAAAGAAACTTTCTATGCTTTCTTAAAAAATAAATTAAATTTTTTTTAAATAAAAAGCGTCAACTGGCTTACCAAACGAAAAGCTTAATTTGTATAAATCTTGCAAATTCTTAAAATTAATAAAGAAGTTTTCAATGCTTTCTTAAAAAATAACTGCCATATTTTTTAAACATAACCAACTCGGAACGAAAACCAAAAAGCTGCAAATTGTCGTAAATCACGCAAAATTAAGAAAGAGCTTTCAGAGCTTTCTTGAACTGTTATATTTAATGAAGAAATCTTGTCATATCGCTCGTCATCTTAACATAAATTATGTTGACAAATTCGCGTGAATTATATATAATTTTGTAAAAAGTTTTCAAAGCTTTTTTAAAAATAAGAACTATATTTTCAAAACAAGAAATTTTCAAAGAACAAGAACTTTCAAAGCTATCATTATTCTAATATGTAATTTTGACAAATTCTTGAAAAAGTTTTCAAAAGAAGAACTTGATTAATATTGATCAGTTTAAATGACTGACAAATGCTTAGAGGTCCGAATATGGTAGCTCCGAAAAAGGAGCAGTTTTTTGCGGGAAAAAAGAATGTGTGCAACTTTTCACAGAGATGTCTCGCAAGCTGATGGACTAATTCGTCGATGATTCGATACAGAAAAACATACTAAGATCAGGTGATCATTTATCCCATATATACACTTGGCTTAGGTTCTCTGATACCTCCATCTGGGTGTTAGAAACAACGTAGCAAACTGAAAATACTTATAGATATACTTTTAGATATGTAAACACCCGCTATTGTGACGTCATAAAATCAACTGCGGTTGCCAAACTCACTGACACTCGATTATGCCAGTAACCGACACTGTCAACAACGAAAGCTATATGCCATATTCAGCCATACCCAGTGTGAACTATGAACGGTCGTGTCACAAAAAATATATACACAAATAATAATTAAAATTAAATAGATATATATGCATATTAAGGTAGAATATAATAAAATAAATATATAAATATAATATACAGTCAGCACCCCGTAAGCAAAACCCCCACTTCGATAGCCCACATTTTGACAGCTGCATTTGAGAACTTTTTTGTTTCAATTTGAATAATTTTTTTTTAATAATACTTTGAGCCAATTAAACGGTGTGGCATTACAACAAAAACATGCACAGGTTATAGAGCGCTTGGGTGTTTCTTTTTTCTTCGTTTTTTTGCTTGAAAAACAATGACGGGACCAAGGGTGGACGGGTTAGTAAGAATTGTAAGCATGTTGCAATTTATTTTCCATTGCAATTACAATTGGGTTAATCATCAGAGACAGTTATGAATGCATGTACGAATGTATATATGTATGCGCTTTTAATTATGTAAATATATATCGATATACATAGATGTATAGACAGCGTCACCGTTATGGTATTTCCCTAATTGTAACTCACTCGACTCATTTCATTTCATTTCATTTTCTATCAATTCGACTTCTCTTATGTGTGTATATTTGCATATACGAGTATATTATATATGGATATGTATATTATATGGCATGTAGAATTTGTTAAGGAATGCAGTATGACTGTCATCTCAAGTCTCCTATACAGTAAGGTAATTCTTTTTGAAAGTTTTACCTCTCCACAATGGTCTAAGGGGTAAAAATCTGCACATCAGTTACTGAATTATAACAATTTCTGGCACTAAAAGTAAATAAATATATTACAATAATTAAAATACAATAATTGTAGTTGTATAAAAGCAATAACAGCTAGATATTTGTATATACTATATATTTATGTATGCGTGTGTGTAGGTAGTGGTAAGTGAGTAATCTGAATTTCTTTTATAAAAACTTTGATAATTTTTTGTTTATTAAAATACTACTGCATAAAGAAATTCCATCAGGTAGCAATGGTATGACAATGGCAATGCACAGTGCATCATGAGTGTGCAAAAAGTGGATAAAAAAATTTTAATTTACAAAAAATTTAAAAAATAATCAAAAAAATATAAATAAAATTTCTATGACTAAAATATGGGAAATAAAGATTTTCGAAATTTTTCGAACACACAATTTTGCATAAAACAAAAGTTTGAAAACAAAAAACTAAACGCAAAATAACATTTTATACGACTAAAATGATGGAAATTAATATTTTCGAAAATTTCCGTTTTTCAAAAAAAAAAACATTTTCTTTAAATTGAAGCAAAAAACTTAAAACAACCTTTGTTTGTAAAAATGTTTTATGCGAGATTTAAGCAAAACCTAAAAAAAATATAAATAAAATGAATACGACTAAAATATGAAAAGTAAAGGTTTTCGAAATTTTTCGAATATAGAATTTTGCATAAAACAAAAGTTTGAAAACAAAATACTAAAAGCAAAATTACATATTATACAACTAAAATGTTGGACATAAATATTTTCGAAAATTTCCGTTTTTCAAAAAAAAATATTTTCTTTAAATTGAAGCAAAAAGCTTAAAAAAAATTGTTTATAAAAATATGTTATGTAAAATTGAAGCAAAATCTAAAAAATATAAATAAAATTAAAACGACTAAAATAAAGGTTTTCGAAAATTTTCGAACATACGGTTTTGTATTCAACAAAAGTTTGTAAGCAAAAAACTTAAAGAAAAATAACATTTTTATATACGACTACAATGTTGGAAATAAATATTTTCGATAATTTTCGTTTTTTAAAAACAAAAAATATCTTCTTTAAATTGAAGCAAAAAACTTAAAAAAAATTTGTTTGTAAAAATGTGTTACATAAAATTGAAGCAAAACCTAAAAAACATAAAAAAATTAATACTGCTAAAATATGAAAAGTAAAGGTTTTCGAAAATATTCGAACATACGGTTTTGTATTCAACAAAAGTTTAAAAGCAAAAAACTTAAAGAAAAATAACATTTTTGTACGACTAAACTGTGGCAAATAAATATTTGAAGCAAAAAACCAAAGAAAAAATATAAATAAAATTTTTACGTCTAATATATGATAAATTAAGATTTTCGAAAATTTTCGAACATACGGTGTTGTATTCAACAGAAGTTTGAAAACAAAAAAATTAAAGAAAAATAACATTTTTATACGACTAAAATATTTCAAATTAATATTTTCGAAATTTTAGCTAACAAATAAAATTATTTTTGTAAAATTGAAGCAAAAAAAATTTTATTAAAACTTAAGTATGTAAAATGTAGGTTTTCGAAACTTTTTATATAAACAGAAATATTATTTTTGTAAAATTGCAGTTAGATCTAAAAATAAAAAATTTAATAGAATTTGTAGACTACTAAGAATTAAAATTAAAATATGGATTTTTTGAAAATTTCGATAAATAAATAAAATTATTTTTTGTAAAATGGAAAAAAAACTTAAAAAATAAATTGTAAATAAAAGTTTTAGACAAATAAAATGTGAGAATTATGGTTTTCAAAAATTGTAATTTAAAAAAATAAGTTTTGCAAACCTTAATCAAGTAAAAAAAATGAATTAAATTAAATTCTTATAATGCAAAAATAAGAAACATAAAGATTTTCGAAAATACATTTTTTCATGCAACAAAGCAATTGTAAACATACATGTGTCAGAAATAATGAAAACGTAACTAATTTTTAAGACCAAAGTTAGACATCTCTATCGGCAAAATATGTATATTCATAATTTTCCAACAGGCGGGTCGACACTTATTTGAGCAAAATCAGATAAAGTGGACCCTTTATTGTTCACTTGATCATAAAAATTAAGTCCATGTATATTTTTCATAAGTAGGTGGGTGTGTCCTCGCTCTCTATATCTCGGAACCCAACCGACCTATTGCGACTAAACTTAGTACGAAGCATTTTACTCATATTCCTATATCACAGCGTCAAAATGGGCAAAATATGACCACAACTACGCTTTCTTTCATGTAACACAATGTGAAATTCCATTCGATTCTTTCACTTTCCAGTACACAAATTAAGAAAGAAATAGTAAAACGGGTTAAAACTTTGCACTAAGAATATAGCACCTTATGATCAAGAATTGTCCAAGTCCAAACAAACCTGTTCAAGCCCCTATATACCCAATATGTGGACCCCAATATCTATAGTTGACTTTTGACCTAAGATATCAATCAATGTTTGAGATATAAAATTGAAATTCAGACAGAACCGTTTTCTGACAATAGTAATTCTGTACCAAAAATTAATTGAATCGGGTCAATACTTCGCTAAGCCCTCATATACTTTTTTATTATAATTGTATATCTTTGTGCCTAAAATAGATACAATTGAGCGAAAACTTGACCTAACCCCCTTACCAGGATTTTTGAACATCTGGCTGAGTTTGCTCTTTATGATTGGCGATTATATGTGAGGTGCCTTTATGAAACCCAAGAAACATTTTTTAGTATGTGGCATGATAATAGTTAATAGATAAAATCGGATCGATTTCGATCGATGTCGGTCGGGTATGAGTTATATTTAGTATATAAATATATAAAATCGATCGTCTGGTAGACCCTTACATCTTAAGGTATTTCCCTGACTTTGATTCTTGCACGTTTTCAGAGAATAAAATGTTCGGTTGCACCTGAACTTAGCCCTTTCTTGCTTGTTGGATATCCATTTAATCGAAGAGAGCCTTAATATAGTAGCAAATTCTCAGAGCGTTGTATTCGGAGTTTATATGTAGATAGATATCCCATTTAATGTTTCTAAGTCTAAGTCTTTAACATAGATAGAAAAGATTATTAATCATGTTCAAGAGTGGCAGATAAACGCTCCATACTACTTTATACGTGACAGATGCATATTATTTGTGTTTAGAAACACAACGGTTTGGTGTAGTTTGTGGGACGGTAGAATCATCGGTCTATATATCTTCAAAAATGATGGCTGTGAGATCGTAACCGTCAATGGCGACCATTATCGCGCCATGATAACCGACTATTTGATGCCTGAAACTGAACCTCGTGATCTCGTCGACATTTGGTTTCAACAAGACTTGCCACAAATCGCATCAATCAATGGATTTATTGAGAGAACACTTAGATGAACAGATAATTTCAGATTTCAGATAGGACTGTTGATAGGCAACCAAGATCGTGTGATATCACACTGTTAGAGTTTTTTGTGTAAGAGGATATGTAAAGTCTAAAGTCTACGCGGACAATTCCGCTTTGATTCGTCAGTTACCAGTCTAAATATTCGAATGAGTTATCGAAAAATGGACATTGGATGGACCATCCGAGACGTAGTCGCGGTCAACATTTGAGAGAGATAATCTTCAAAAAAGAAATGCGAAAGAATGCTGCCATTAAATTTGAAGTTTCTGTTTTTTTCTTTAATAGGTAAAGAACCTCGAAAAGGATCACCCTTTATATACACAAACGAAGAAAAAATTTGTAAAAGTTGAAAGCTTTTTATTCGAATAATCGACAAATAAGGGTTAACCGGACAGTCGAAAATTAGCGGTTAATCGACTGCAAACCGAATATTATTATTTGAATAATGTGTTATTCGGTTGATCCAGCTAGTTGAATAATCGAATACCAAGAGCTCCTGTGTATATATTTGGTTTGTTCTTTTCGTGCTCTTGATTAGACTGAGATCGCTTACTGGTCTGACAAACGTGTACTGGTGATATTGAAATCGACATTTTTTAATTAATATTTTCGGGATTAGACACGGGTTCAATTTCGGATTGACTTTAAAATTTTTAAATAAAGTTAATAATCATATATGGGCTTGTTCGTTTCAGGATCGGGATTAGACTCGGTATCAATTTTGGCACTGCCATTAAAAATTTTAAATGAAGGTAGTAATCATATATGGGTTTGTTCGTTTCAGGATCAGGATTAGACTCGGGATCAAGTTCTGGACTGACATAAAAATTTTAAATAAAGTTAGTAACCACGTATGGGTTATTTTCGTTTCGGGATTGGGATCGGGATCGGGTTCGGGATTAGACTCGAGATCGTGTACGTGCATGGCATACGAGTACCATTGATATGTATATTTGACATTCATATTTTTAGGGTAGTTTTCGGGATCGGTATTAGACTCGGGATCAACTTCGGGACCGACATCAAAAACGTTGAGTAAAAAAATATTGTATATTATATAGAATAGTAATATATTTTCCAAACTAATTTTCGGGATTGGCTCTGGGATCAGAATTATATTCGGGACTGTCAACAAAATTTTTAAATAAAATTAATAATCACACAAGGAGTTGGCAAGCAAAAGCAATTAAAGTTTTTCTTATCTCATACAGCTTCACCTATTAATAGTACAAGTAAGTTGTATGTATATGTACATACATATGTATTGTATGTACACATGTATATGATATGTACTTAAAGCGGTGCTAAGCATCTATGTGTGCGGACGCACAAATAAACAGACATACACATGTACATACATATGTTAGCAGTTATATTTTTGGCAAATACGTCATGCTTGTTGAAATCACAGCTGATTGCGCTTATGGTTATACATACTATATGTACATGTGTATGTATATTTTATATTATTATGTCTGTAGGTAGGTATGTTTGTATGTATTTATGTCAGTTAACTTGCTTGTTATCTAAACATTTTTCTAAAGTCTCTACTAATAAATTTTGCATTTTCAACCGAAGACATGCTGACATGTCTTACCAACTTGTCGCTAACGGTAAAATATTTATACTACGCGCATTAAAAGCCAAAAAGCAGTGCGAAATCAACAAACATTACAAACAAACACACATACACACATACACACATACAGACGTATGCTTGTAGATAATGGCCTGATTGATGGTGAAAAATTATGATATATTTGTAGGTAACATATGTATATGGATAATTATAACGGGAAGGTTGAGTGAAAGGCGCAAAAATGAAATAATTCACAGATAATATGTGAAAAGAATGATAACAACAACCACAACAAAACAGTATAATAAACGAAATAATCAACACATGACAATCGTTTAATGCTATTTTGTGCGGTGCGTTGGTGCTGCTACAGAGTGTCTCTTATGTGGACACCTGTAGGCATACACGTAGATACGTATGTATGTGTATGAGTGTGTGTGTATGTGGCTTAAGTGCAGGTGCACAGGTGCTTTATTAATATTATTATTATTATTGCGTGGGATATAAAACTGAGCGATCCAAATCAAGTATTTGTATGGAACACTTTTTTATTCGACAAGGTATCATCATGAAATTCGGCATGGTTTGTTCTAAAAGGCTACGCTACAATTTCCGAATATATTATATAGATCGGACTACTATAGCACATAGCTGTCATACAAAGTTATCGGTCAAAATCAAGTTCTTGTATGGAAGCCCCTATTATTTAAGAAGATATCTTCGCGAAATTTGCAATAGGTCATTGTCTAAGATAGCGCCATGGTCTCTGGAAGTAAGACTTAGATCGGACCACTATAGCATATAGCTGTCATACAAACAGCGCGATCGAAATCAAGTTCTTGTATGAAAAACTGTTTTATTTTACAAGGAAACTTCACGAAATTTGGCACAAGTTACTGCCCAAGGCAACTTCAAAATATCTGAAAGTAAGGATCAGATCGGATTACTATAGCATATAGCCACCATACAAAGTGACCGTTCAAAATCAAGTCCTTCTATAAAAAACTTTTTCAACTGACAAGATATCTTTACGAAATTTTACGTAAATTATTTCCCAAAACAGCGCAATAATATACGAAAAAATTTTCCAGATCGAACTACTATAGCATATAGCTGCCATACAAACAGCACGATCGAAATCAAGTTCTTGTATGCGAAACTTTTTTCATTTAAAAGGATGTCTGCACGAAATTTGGCACAGATTATTATACAAAGCAACTCCATAGTCTCTGTAAGTAAGACTCAGATCGGACAACTATAGCATACATATATGTAGCTGCCATACAAATTGGTCGTTCAAAATCAAGCTTAGAAACTTTTAATATCCTTTAATACTAGTTATAAGAAATACAGCTGTGAAGGTTTTTTTACTAATTTTTTTTTTTTACTTTTTTTATTAATTTCTTTTATATATGTAAGTATAACTGTTGATTACTTCTGCCTTACATGTTACCAATCAGCGCCACCAATACAAACAACTGCACCTTCAGAGCGCGTAATCCATCACAATGCGATAAAAGCGCTAAACGTTTTAATTAAGTGACTGCTGGAATTTCGAAATGTGTGTTAACTAACACACGCACACACATTAACTGTACAAATATCACTGCATTCGACAACAACAATAAATACGCTTAAGCAGCGACAAAAGTTATTTTATATGTATGTGTGTAAGTGTGTACTTCAAATTCGCTTTTATCAGATGATAAATTGCCTACATCAACCTAACTAAATATAGACAGCTGTATGTATGTGTATGTGTCATATTATTGTTTGTATATTGGCAAGCTGAACTGATTTACGACGGACAATTAAGAAATTACAAACTCAACTCGCTATAATCAGTTCAATATGCGACTAATCAGGGCACGTAAAAAGGCGTTTATTGTATCTGACTGGCGATGCAAATGCTGATATATATATGTACACATAATTGTACATATATGTATATACATGCAAGAGAAGAGAAGAAGATATACATGCATGCATATATATGTATATTAAACTGATTTATGATAATTGAAATAAAAATTATCTTCCGTTCAGATGACGGATAATTTCTTGCAGCTGATAAATTATCCGTGTAAATAATAAAAATAAAGCAAAGACAAGAAATCTTTCAACTTCAGCGGCTTAAAAATTTTTACAACAACAAAAATGTAAAAGTAAAAATAAAAATAAAAGCAAATATTGCGCTTATTTCAGGTCGCGACAGCGCAAATAAAAGTTATTACCGAGATGGTAAGTGGGAAAGTCGTGCAAGCATACATGTATATAAATATATATGTATATATATTTAACACAACTACATATGCAAATATTCAGATACATATATGTATGTGTCCGCATATAAATACTGTAAAAACTTGAAAAACACTCCAAATATAGCTTCGCTCCCGTTCCGATCGAATTCACTTATGCGTGGCTTATCGGCTCTTGGCTGGTAGGTCGCGAGTTCGATTTTGACCTGATAGGCCACCAGCCTGAGCAGCAAAGCTTAAACGCAATTTGGCGCATGAAAAAGCGAGTCATTATCAACTTTATCATACATGTTTGTATGTGTTTTCAGGGTTTATATCTGCTTGTAAATTTCAAAAAATCGAATTTTTGATTTGCATATAACGGGTTTTAAAAAGGGGATGCTATGATTTCTTACTTTCGTTTCGGCAATTTTTTTTTGCCATGCATGATCTGTATTTTTATACTCTCGCAACAAAGTTGATAAGGAGTTTTGCTAAATAGTTTTGTTCACATAACGGTTGTTTGTAAGTCCTAAAACTAAAAGAGTCAGATATAGAGCTATATATATCAAAGTGATCAGGGTGACGAGTAGAGTTGAAATCCGGATGTCTGTCTGTCAGTCCGTTCGTCTGTCCGTCCGTCCGTGCAAGCTGTAACTTGAGTAAAAATTTCATGATGAAACTTGGTACGCGTATTTCTTGGCTCCATAAGAAGGTTAAGTTCGAAGATGGGCAAACTCGGCCAACTGCCACGCCCACAAAATGGCGAAAACCGAAAACCTATAAAGTGTCATAACTAAGCCATAAATAAAGATATTAAAGTGAAATTTGGCACAAAGGATCGCATTAGGGAGGGGCATATTTGGACGTAAATTTTTTGGAAAAGTGGGTGTGGCCCCGCCCCCTACTAAGTTTTTTGTATTTTGTAAGTATCTCGGAAACTACTATAGCTATGTCAACCAAACTCTACAGAGTTGTTTCCTTCAGGCATTTTCATATACAGTTCGAAAATGGAAGAAATCCGATAATAACCACGCCCACCTTCCATACAAAGGTTATGTTGAAAATCACAAAAAGTGCGTTAACCGACTAACAAAAAACGTCACAAACACTAAATTTTACGAAAGAAATTGCAGAAGGAAGCTGCACCCAGGCTTTTTTTAAATTTAAAATGGGCATGGCGTCGCCCACTTATGGACCAAAAACCATATCTCAGGAACTACTTTACCGATTTCAATGAAATTCGGCATATAATATTTTCTTAACACCCTGATGACATGTGCGAAATATGGGTGAAATCGGTTCACAACCACGCCTTTTTCTAATATAACGCTAGATTGAATTCCATCTGATGCCTTCTCTGTATAATATATATACATTAGGAACCAATGATGATAGCGGAATAAAACTTTACACAAATACGGTTTTTGAAAAATATGTAAATGGCGTATTATGAAATCTCGATTATCACTTTATCATGCGAGAGTATAAAATGTTCGGTGACACCCGAACTTAGCCCTTCCTTATTTGTTTTTCATTGTATTCAATAATGTTTCATCATGGCAAGATACTTATATGCAAGAACAACTTTTACAATTCTAACTTTTCGTACTCTCTTGCCATTTTATGATCGTAATATTCGACCAACTATGTTCGCTATTCGTCGGATTATTGAACATTTCAAACTTACATTTTCTTTACATAATGTTCAAGTACCAATAAGACTAAAAACCACTCGAAGTAATGAAAATGTTGCTGCCGTTCAGGCAAGTGTTGCTGAAGACCGCAATTTGTCGATCCCAAGACGTTCTCAATAATAGGGACTGTCTCAATCTATAGCGTGATGGATTTCGAAAAAGGGTTTAAAGGAACACCGAAAAATTCCTCTCACTCAAGAACTGAAGTCAATGGACCACCGCAAACGCCGTAAATTTGCTTTGATTTGATTTTGGCTTGGAACAACTTGAAAACGGTAACGATTAAAAAAAAAGAAATCATCTACTCCGATGAGGCTCACTTTCGTCTGAGTGTTGCGATAAATAAATAAAACAGTTGATTCTGGTGAGAAGAAAATCCACAAATTATTCATCAATAACCACACATTCACCTCAACTGACATTTTGGTGTGGTTCTTGATCTAGTGGAATCATCCGTACTTCTTTCGAAATGACGCTGGTAACACCGTTATTGTCAGTGGAGACCGGTATAGATCGTTGATAACCAACTTTTTATAGCCAAAGTTGGAAAAAGTTGATCTTGACAACATTTGGCTCCACAATACGATGCTACTTGGCACAAAGCACGTGCAACAACCGTATGTTTCCGAGATAGGTTTGGAGATTCGATTATTTCAAGATATTGTGACATTGAATGGCCTCCAAGAAGTTGTTATTTAACACCATTAGACTACTTCTTGTGGGGTTATTTGAAGTCATTGGTCTTTAGCAATAAACCAGACTCTTTTCAAGCTTTAGAAGCCAATATTGAACGTGCTCTTCATGACATACGACTTGATTTAGTGGAAAAATTACTTGAAAATTGGGTTCATTGTATTCGTTCCTACAAATAAAGTCGTGGAGGCCATTTGAATGATGTTATATTCAGAATTTCATTGTATCGATTTTAACGAGTGATCCAATCGAGTTACTTTTTTCAATAGCATGTTTTGACAGATCACGAGTGAGTCGTGTCAAGCTGTCATGCCATTTTTGTTCAGTATTGCTTGGCATTTCATCAAGGAAAGACTTACGCCTGAACAACGTTTACAAATCGATCAACTTTATTATGAAAATTCACGTTCTATAAAGAATTTGTTCACGCGATTCTCTCAATTTATGATCAACATAATCGGAAATCGACGATTTCGAGCCAAATTTCGTACACCGATGAGGCCCATTTCTGGCTTAATTGGTATGTGAACAAGTAAAATTGCCGCATTTGGAAGAAGTAGAAACCTGAAGAATTGAGAGTTGCCATTTCATCCAAAAAAATGATGCCGGTGAGAACGTAATCGTCAATAGCGATAGTTTTCGCGCCATAATAACCGAAAAGTTTTTACCGGAACTCATGATCTCGGTGACATTTGGTTTTAAGAAGACCATCTCACTTCCCACACATTGCACTGTGCAGCAATCAATGGATTTGTTGAGAGAACACTTCGGTGAGCATACATATAATTTAACTTTTTGGGCCGGACGATTGGCCGCCACGATCGTTTGATATCACACCGTTAGACTTTTTCCTTTGGGGATATGTAAAGTCTTAAGCGGATGCGGTCTATGTTAATCCCGCTTCGATTAAGGCCTTTGAGCAAAATGTCACGCGTGTCATTCACCAGTTACCAGTCGAAATGCTCGAGCGAGTCATCGAAAATTGAACTCAACAGCTGGACCAACTGAGACGTAGCCGCGGTCAACATTTGAAAGAAATAATATTCAAAAAATAAAGACCAAATGTTGGTTCGAATGATAATAAACATTCCGCATTCAAATTGAAGTTTCTGTGTTTTTTCTTTTGAAAAGGACAGAAACCTTGAAATGGATCACCTTTCAGCTTCACCGAAAGAATTTCAACTGTTGAGAGGTTTGTTTCCTAGCTAACTTGCTACCTGAGAACCTCATTTCGAAACCTACGGTATTTTCAAAACAAATTCCACTAATTTCAATGAAAAACATTAGAAACTGGATGCGAAAAGAGAAAAATTCAATCGAATAGCCCAGAGATATACACGAGAGCTATAAAAGCTGTATTAGAAAAAAATAGTTCAAACCTCTTTCCAAATCATTTTTCAAAACATACATGGAGTAACCTAACGGTCACGAACATGAATAAAGGTGAGCTAAAGGCAAGATGCAAAATTTGTATACACTTTTTTTTATATTTTAGAAAATAAATATCTTTTAGGACGAGAAAAAATCTTATAAAAATGTTTTTATTGCAGTTTTTTTAGAGAAAATTTTTAGGAAAATATCTAGAGCAAATATAATATTTATAGTTTTTTAAAGGAAAATTTAAATTTCGAATTTTGAAGAAACTTAAAACTTTTGAGAATAATTATTAGTATGAAAGTATAAGCGAAATGGAAGCTTCAAAATTTTAGAATATTTTTTCCTTAACAAAAATGTTTTTATAGAAATTTTTTTACAGCAAACTTTTAAAAAATATTTTTAGATTTTTATTTTTTTTTTTATTTTTGGAAATAATTTATTTGCTTCAAATATTGAAACTTAACCACTTGAAAAAATGTTTGCAAATTTTTTTTGCAAAGATTTTAAATGAACAGAAAAGAAGCTAACATTTTTTAACTTAATCATAAATAAAAATAACCGAAAGGGAAACATCAAAATTTTTAGAATATTTCTTTTTTTGTGAAACATAAAATTATTTTTGGATAGAAAAAGAAAAATAAATTTTGAACGAACGCAAGAGAAGCTTGAAATTTTTGAGAATAACATGGAGCGAAAGAAAGATTATTACTTTTTTTTCGTTTCTAAAAAAATGTATTTTCGGATGGAAAAAAATATGTATGTATGTATATATAAATATTGCCCAAATATTTTTTATTTTATTTTAAAATTATGAAAATAATTTTTTTTTTATTTTTAATTATGCAATTATTTTTGAAACTAGTTGTAATATCCGAAATCTAATTAGACATATATTATAAGAGTAGTCAGAACATCGTATTTTAACCGTTATATGAATACTATAGCATCCACGACGATATAGATAATATTTTCCAACCAGAATGACGTGAATGCTATAGAAAAAAAATAATAATAATATGAAAGTATCTAATGAACCAATTGGTCATTATTTTGAAATGTGTATTAATTACAAAAACTTAAGATTGTATAAAATTAAATGAATAAAAATTGGCTTTAAACTGAATGCTATAGCATACACGTCCGCGAACGTGTTAAGGGAATATGTTTTATAAATAAATTTTTTTTTGTCGAAGTGTTTATTTTGCCAACAAACGTATGACCGGTTGAAAAAAAAATGTTTGAAAAAATATTTTTATTTTATTTTTAGAAAAAAATGTTTGAAGAAATATTTCCAAGGAATATTTTTCGAAATAATTTGTTTTGTGTTTTGAAATATTGAGATTTCTCAAATGAAAATTACCTTTGCAAATTTTTATTTCCGAAATGTTTAGCAAACGGAGGAGAAGCTTTAAATGTTTTGAGAATAATATTGAGCGAAAGAAAGATTTTTATTTTTTTTCGAATGAAATAAAAATTCTTACAAAATAATACTTAAATACTTTTTATTTTATTATAAACTTAAGTAAACATTTTTAGTTTATTTTAGAAAATGTTTCAAGAAAAATATCAAGGGAATATCAAAAAATATTTTTTTTTTTCGAAATATTAATTTTGTCAACAGTCATCCCTTTGGATAATAAAACTCATTGAAAAAATATTTTTATTTTATTTTTTGAAAAAAAAAAATTTAAGAAAAATATTAAGAAAATATTTTAGTTTTATTTTAATAACTTTTTTCTCGAAATATTGTTTTTGCCAACAGTCGTGCCATCATATGAAAGAAAACTCATTGAAAAAATATTTTCATTTTATTTTAAAAAAATTTTGTTTTTTGAAATATTGAAATTTCCCAACAGTAAAATTTTATAACACAGCAAAAAACTGCACGAAGTTATTACTGCACGTAGCAGCTAAACACTGCAACCTATAAATCCCCGTTTACGACACATGATGTTTGCAATTGCTTTTTTGCTTATTGTTACATAATCACAGGAAGCCGTTAAATTTTTTTATTTTCTGTAATTTCTTTTTATCCAACAAACTTAATTACTGCTTAGCGTTACTTAATACTACTTTTTTAAGTATCCATTTGACTTATTGTCGCACCGAGACGTACGCTTACGGAATACGCAAATACATAGCGCATATATAGATACGTGCGAATGTTTGTATGTATGTACATATGTAAGTGGGCTTGTGAACCGAACCAGGGCCGACCGAATGCTTGACACATTTGGTCATGCAGTATCAAACGCCTATTTATGCAACTATGTACAGGCTGCTTACATATAAATAATAGCAGTGTGCTAAAAATAAGCATTTTGATAAATACTAGTATATGTATATATGTATATGCTATATATGTATAAATAATATTAAGTAATAGTTATAGAATAATATTGAAAATCATAATAACAGTAACATTAGTAATACTCATTACAATAAAAGCTAATAAATACAAAGCATAATACTATGGCTATATATATATATTTCTTGATAAGTGTCAATGTACATAATTCTATATACTTCTACATCTATATATAAGTATGTGTGTTTGTATTGTGGCAGGTTATTTGTTAAGTACAAAAACTTTCACGCACAAAAATACTCAAAAATAAATTATAAATAGATGGCAACGCTAAAATTATTAATTCCTGGTACGCCATTGCATTAGTATTAGTGAGCCACTTTTGTTTATTTTTATTTTTTTGTTTCTCTTCTTTGTCTAATCAGTCTAGATAAAATTTGACCTTGTGTTGGCCGGTCGCACCGCTACTACTACTACTGTTACCACTACCCACATGTGTACCACTACCGATGCTAATTTTACGCGAGGGACGTTTAAGCGGATGATGTGGCTGTGCGTCATCATCGTACTCATCATTGTCATCATCATTTTCGTAATGATTGAGACGATTGTGATGTTGGTGATTGACGATGTAGCTGTTGTTGTTGTTGTTATTACCTTCCAAACGTCGCAGCAGCCGATCCTGTTCGGTTTCACGCGGCGTTGTCGGCACTTCCTTGTTGGGTGAGTGTATGCCGGCAAGGAAAGTCTTCGTGCTGATGCGTGTCATTTTGGTCGGTTGATGATCTTGGAAGATTTGTGAATTTGCAAAAACAGCCAATATTTCGGGACCCAACATCGGCACGTTCGTTTGTGTTTCGCGGCGGTAGTCTTCTTCGTGTATCTTTGCATTGCTGGAAAATATGAAGTTGTTTTAAGGAGTTAATGAGTGTTGAAGTGATGCCAAGAGAGAGAGAGAGAGTGATAGGTGGTATGACTTCGACGATTCTTCCTCTTGGAAATATGAAGGATTTTTGAGGACTTAATAAGCGTAGAAAAGATATCAAGAGGCAGAAAGAGAGAAAGCAAGAGAGAAAGAGAGAAATATAGGTGGTATGACTACAGTGATTTTTCTTCGTATATCTTTGATTTGCTAGAAAATATGAACGGGTTTTAAGGAGTTAATGAGTGTTGAAGAGATACGAAGAGAGAAAAACAGAAATAGAAAGAGAGATAGGTGGTATTTCTGGATGATTCTTCCTCGTTTATTTTCGCACGGTATGAAAAATTAAAGCATTTAAGGAGGTGTTGGGCGTAGAAGATGTATGAAAAGGCAGGAAGAGAAAAAAAGAGAGAGAGCAATATAGGAGATATGACCTCGTTGATTTTTCTTCGCGTATTTTTGCATTGCTGGAATGTGGATTTTTAAAGAAATTAATGAATTTGGAAGAAATAGCAAGGGAAAGAAAGAGAGATACAGAGATACCAAGTGAGAAAAGTAGAGAGAAACAAAAAGAAAAATAGAGAGTAAGATAAAAGTATGTCCTCGATGGGCAAATAAGTGTCGTACAAGTGCATAATGTGTCTTAGCGCGATAATGGAAAGCGTATTAAGAGCTTAAAGCTTCAATTTTGCATAAAAATAATTAAAAACCATGTAATAATTAGAAAAAAAGGCTTGGAAACTGCACGGAAGTTCCAAAAATAGCGCGATTCGCCTTAAATATGCTATACATTTTGGTGCTATAGCAGAATATGTAACGAGAACAGAATATGTAACGGTTATGCCAAAAAAGCTCATTGAGCTCAACTTTTTTTAATCTCAGTTTTTTATAGAATAATTTGAGACCAAATACTGGTGACTCAACAAACAAAATTTCTTTGGGCATGTACAAAAATAGTAAAAACCGATTACTGCGTTTCTATTTTCAGATTTGGGGCAATATACTCTAAAGATAAGAAAAGAAAAGTCATTTCTTTTGTTTTGCCGCTTCTCAGGCTAACGTAAAAAGGTGTGACAATATCTTATGCATGGAATACGGAAAAAGGTGTGCATCAACGTCAGAATGCTCCACCTTAGGAGCAAAAATTGCCGCGCGCGTGTACCTCATAATGCCGGAAGCGTCACGTCGCAATGGTTGATTACAGATCGGCACCGATAAATTGTTGTTATCCGACACTTGTATATGACTGAGGGCACTGCCATTCTTCTGCATTGACATGTAGTCCGTATCCTCTTCGGGATTGTAGTTCGCTGAAAGAAAATGAAAGTGATAATTATATTTATGTTGCAGTTTAAGTACTGTAAGTATTTGTTGATTACTTGTTTGATTATTACATTTTATTACAAAAGAATTGATTAACAATTAAGTAAATGTCATAATTAAGTATTTTACGTGCATGAATTGATCACGATTTTAAATAAAATTAGCATTCGTGACGAACTTATTACATTTCCATTACTTGCATATTAATGTGATTACATCATATTCATATTTAGAAAAAATTTCAAAAATGTGTTGGGTTGTATTTCAAAGGTAAAATTATACATGTACATATCTAAGAAACTTGTTATTATGTAATCACAATCATGATTATGTAATCATTACGCAATTATAAAGTATGTAACTACTTACTAGCCTTTTAAAATACTTATATAAAATCTAACCAAAACTACTGAGTACACCTTTTTGGCGAACAAAAGTATGCAATCATAAATGTACCTAACCTTAAAAGTAACTAAAAAATTTAGTTACCAAAATGTAATCGGAAAAGTAATTAAAAAAATTGTAATTACCAAAATGATTACAAATAGAAAAAAAATCCAAAATAACTTTTTATATTGTTATCGACATGGTTATGGTTCACAGGAAATTTCTTTTATATAACCGTTACGTAATTATAAAGTAATTACTTACTAGGCACTTAAAATACTAATAAAAATATATGCTAGACTATTTAGTAAGCCTTTTTGCCGAATAAAAGTATGTAATGCTGCATGTAATCGTAAAAGTAGTTTAAGAAAATTAATTACCAAAATGTAATCGGAAAAGTAATTTAAAAAATTTGAATTACCAAAATGATTACAAATAAAAAAATATCAAAATAACTTTTTATATTGTTATCAACATATCTTAAGGTACCAAGTGTTGCAAAGATACCGATTAGACATTAGTAAAACTCTAATCATGAAACAATAACAATGGAATATTACAAAAACTTTCGAAACAACAGATCCAATGGATGTATAAAAATCAGATTACCGTTAATTTTGTTCCATATTATAAAAAAATGTAATCTGTAATCATATTTTATAGCATAAGACTCTTCTAACAATTTTAATTTAGCCCAATGTAATCATTATACAAAAAATTCAAGAAATAGCTAAAATATTCATTACATAAAAATAATTCTATCATTTTATAATATGTAGAATTTTCAATATCATTTTTGACTTTGTGTTTAAATTTTTGTATTTGTATTGTTATTTGTTACATATTGTAATCATTTTCATTACATATTGTAAACACCACCATTTTCAGGGATATATTTAACAACTTATAGAAAAAGATAATTGTAATTGTTTAGTAAACAAACAAAGATTTGAATAAATTAAGTTGAATTGTAATTGGTAAACAAATCTTGAATCTTGTATTGAAATATAAATGGCAGTAAGTGACTAAAGTACTTAATATTTCTTTATCATATTAGTTAACAAGTACCATTTTAAGTTAAAAACAAAAAATGCCTTAAGCATTGTTATATATGGCAAGTACTTATTACATTACTGTTAGCATTTGTAGTAGGATTTTGTTAAAGAAAAATGATATGAGCATAAAATCAGTTTCACAAACCTGCATTGGCAACGTTTTTTCAATATGGTAATCATTACCTTATCTTTACCTTATCTTTTTTTATTGTAATCATGACATTAACGAAAAGAGGAGAGATAAAACAGTAATGCATGAGTTTGAAAAAAAATAATTGTAATGATTACTTTGAAAATAAAAACATTGTGCCATAATTGCTAATATTTTAATAAAGCAAGTAATCAAAAATCAAAGACAATTCTGCAAAAGCATTAAAAAAGCAAATGTATTGATTAATAATTATTATAACAAAAATTTATAGCTTTAAAGTAGAAGTAATTGTAATGATTACTTTGAAAATAAAAAAATGTAATTACTAATAGTTTAATAAAACAAATAATAAAAAAAATTTAATTTGTAATGATTACCTTATAAATCAAAAGGTATGATTACAAATATTTTTAAACAAGTAATCACACAAAATTAAACATTTTGAAAAATTATAATTACCAGCAACAAATAATTAATTAAAGATAAAAATGTCACACAAAAGTTTTGTGAAAACGTAAATTTAAAATTTTAATTTAAATTGTAATGATTACCAACTCGTAACTGATTAATGATCGTAAAATAAACAAACATATTGTATTTATGGCATTAACGAAAAAGGAGAGAAACGGAGAAAATTAATTTCAAAAAAATTAATGTAATGATTAAAAACGGTAATTCTTGAGTTTCAAATTAAAGTATTGTAATGATTGCCTTAAACTTAAAAAAAAAAAGTAAATGCCAATATTTTAATAAAACGTGTTATCAAAAGTCAAATATTTCGACAAAATTGTAATGATTACTATATAATAATTGCCAAAAGTCTAAAACAAATATATCGTATTTATTACATTAACCAAAGATGATAGAGATTAAAAAGTAAGACAAGAAATTAAAGCAAACCTTAATATGATACTAGTTAAAGTAATTCATAAGTTGGAAATAAAAGTACTGATTACCTTGAAAAACAAAATTTTAACTAAACAAGTAATCAAAAGTCAAATATTTTATAATGACTACTTAGAAAGTACAAAAACTCGAATTGCCAATATTTTAACTAAACTAGTAATGGAAAATCAAACATTTTGACTACCAACTATTAATTTTGTATAGTCTACAGAGTATATTTTTAAAATAATTTAGTTTGAAAACATTAAAATTGTCACCAATAATATTTCAATAAAACATGTAATCAAAACTATAAATTGTTTTTATAAAATTTTAATGATTACTTTGTAAATAAAAATCTAAATTTCAAAATTTGAACTAAACAAGTAATCGAAAGGAATAAATATTTTGTAATATTGGAATGATTATCTTGAAAATCTAAATTTTTCCTGCTAATATTTAAACTAAATAAGTACTGAATAGTCATATATTTTATAAAACAGTAGTGATTACTCCTAGAATAAAAAAGATTTAATTGGCAATATTTTTATTAAACAAGTTATCAGAAATAATATATTTTTTAATTTGTAATGATTACTTTGAAAAAAAAAATATTTTTTATTTTTGTAATAATTACCTTAAAAATCAAAAATTTTTAATGTCAATATTTTAACTAAACAAGTACTCAAAAGTTAAATATTTTAGAAAATAGTAGTGATTACTTTCAAAATAAAAAAAAAATAATTGCCAATATTTTAATTCAGCAAGTAATCAGAAACTGTGAAAAAAATTTTTCATCGACAATATTCGAACTAATGTAACTAGAAATCATAAAACTCAAATAAATTGTAAAATTGTAATGAATTCCTTCAAAACAGAATACTTTAAATAAATAATCAACCAAGTAATCACAAATATAAAATATTTTTTAAAATTTTAATAATTACTTTGAAAAAAAAAAAGAAATGTAATTACCAATATTGTAATTAAATAAGTAATCAAGAGTCCAATACTTTAAAAAACTGTAATGATTACCTTAAGAACCAAAAATTTTAATAACCGCTATTATTTACATATACGTGATATTTAGTTAAGCAAGTAATCAAAAAAATTTTTGAAGTGTAATGATTACTTCAAAATTAAAGAAAAATTAATTGCCAATATTTCAATTACTTAATCCGACTATTTAATAAAATTGTATTGATTACCTTAAAAACTAAAAATTTTAATTGTAATCAAAAGTAATCAAAAAAACTTTAAAGTTGCAATGATTACTTTAAAATAAAAATTGTTAATATTTTAATCAAACCAGTAATCAAGTAATGCTTTTTCCTCATAAAATTGTAAAGACTACTAAATAGTAATTGTTTAAAGTTCAAAAAGCAAAGAAATAAGTTCCATTTTTGCATTCAGTACTGTGTGTACTTATAGTATGAGCACACAGAACACGCGATTTTCTAAACCGACTACATTACGTATTAATATCCGCGTTGTTCTCGATCACGTCAATCGATTTGGTGAAAACTCAATCGGCTATGTAAATTCTACGACACGTACAAGTCATTACAAACCACTCATTTACTTATAATTCCCAAGAAGCTCATACACAAGTATACACATTTAAATAAAGAGGCATTTACAGATGCAAATAATCATTGCACGCAAACGAGCAAACCGCAATAATCGCGAGAACAATAGTAATCATTATATACACAACAACAGAAGTCTTGCCAACACTTAACGCATTACGGTGATTCATTGTGCCAACATTACAGAATGTCCGTTCATACTAAAGTCAATACATGCAATAATTGCACTCTGAATTTTATTATTGTTGTTGCTGTGGCTGCCGTTGAAATGTAATATTTTTAGCAGTAATTATATGCCAATTTTTTGCTTGCTTCTTAATTTCTTGCCGAAGTGGTGTTAACCAATTAACTAAATAAACGAATTACGGGTACAGTAAGCATACGCTAAATGGCACAATAAATACCTTCGGCGGCGCATTTTCTCTTTATATAACAGTAAATGGTGACTTTCTTTTGTTGTTTGTTTGTCGTATATATTTATTCGATTTCATCAATATAGCTGTAGCTCAAGAAACAAAGAAAGCAAGAAATATCTTTAAAGTCATTGGCCGCACTTCGCGTGCACGTGACCCTTTTATCCGCTAATTGCAAAATAATTTGCTTGAATACAGCGTAATTAGTTCACAGCAATATAAACAGTAGGCTGTACTTTTTATCTACACAGTAGTATCATTATCTATGCCATAGCATGCCTCCCCTCAATCTTTTGTAAGTTTCTTAGAAGCCAATCAAGCGAGCCCTTATCTATGGTATAAGCTGTTTTGCAGTAATAATACCCATTACATTTACACATAATATATTGAAATAGACACTTTGACATTTCGTAATCGTTTTGACTTTATTTTCTATAAAGCTCTCGAAAATATCATTGAGGACTCACATTTAATTATGATAAGCTTTTCTTTCAATGTTTTTTCCGTTACTCAAATCTTATTTTCCTATTTCTTATCGTCGCTGTTGATATCATGATTTAATTAGCTTTAAACACCATTAGATAAATCAGTCAATTAAAAGTGTTTGAGCTTATTAGTGAAGACAATTTAGTAATTGTCTCAATTAAGTGCCAAAAAGGGGTTAAAATCCTATTTAGTTTTTCGAATTAAAATTATTGTTTCCTCAAAATTCGAGAACTAAACCTAACACTAATATTATAGGCAACTTGGTAACGGCTAAAGGACAACAAAGTGGGGTTACCGGCCGAGCTAGTCAACTACGGCGGTAAAGAACTGACAAGGTGCATGTTTCAGCTTCTTTTCAAGATATGGTCGGTTGAAAGCTTGCCCGATAATTGGAATCTAAGTGACCTCTGCCCAAATCACAAAAGGGGGATCCGTCAACTACCGCGGGAAAAGCCTTCTTAATATCGCATATAAAGTCTTATCGAGCGTAGTGTGTGAAAGCCTGAAGCCCACTGTCAACAAACACATTTACCTAATCAGTGTTGCTGTAGGCCTGGAAAATCTACTATCGACCAGATTTTCACTATGCGCCAAATCTTGTAAAACAACCATGAAAGGAAGATAGCCAACAGCACCTTTACCGCGATTTTAAAGCTACCTTAGACAGCGCGAAATGGAACTGCCTCTATGCCGCCATGTCTGTCCTTGGTATCCCCGCAAAGCTAATGCAGCTGTGTAAGCCAACGTTGAGCAACCTCAAAAGCTCCGTCTGGATCGGAAAGACCTTTCCGGGCCGTTCGATACCAAGCGAAGTTTCAGACAAAGATAATCCATAGCGTGTGACTTCATCAATCTATTACTCGAGAATATAATTCTAGCTGCAGAGCTGAATCGAGAAAGTACAATATTCTATAAGAATATAAGAATGTACAGCTGCTGGCGAACGCTGCTGATATTGATATTGGCCTCAACATCCGCGCCGTTAGTTCTACTTTACTTAGACTGTATAAGGAAGCGAAGCAAATCAGTCTGGTAGTGAAAGGCGCAAAACGAAATATCTCCTGTGATCAAACAAGCAAGTCGTCCCACTCGTGGCGTAGCTCCACGTCATTGTTGACAGTCACAACTTCGAAGTCGTAGATAATTTCATCTACTTTGGTCATCTCTAGACGAACAAAGACCAAACTCTACAAGTCCCTCACTATTTCTGTCCAGCCATACAGTGCGGCGGCGTGGACAATGACTACATCTGTTGAATCGGCTTTAGAAGTTTTCGAAAGGAAGATTTATGGTCCTTTGCGCCTTGGCAACGGCGAATACCGCAGTCGATAGAACGATGAGCTGTACGAGATATACGGCGTCATGGATATAGTTCAGCGAATTAAGAGACAGCAGCTCTGCTGGCTAGGTCATGTTGTCCGAATGAATGAAACCAATCCAGCTCTGAGAGTATTAGACATAGTATCCGTCGGAGAAAGCAGAGGAAGACATCCAATCCGTTGGAAAGACAAGGTAGAGAAGGACCTGGCTACATTTGGAATCTCCAAACGGCGCCAAACAGCGAAAAGCAGAAACGACTGGCACGCTGTTGTTAAATTGGCTATAACCGCGTAAACGGTGTCCACGCCAGTAAAGAAGAAGAAGGCATTTTGAATGACTTCCGTTTCAGAGAACAAGTAAGGTTAGGCTTGGATGACGCTCAGGTTATTATAGTTGTTTAACGATGAATGTAGGAGCAGCTTTCTTATAACCACGCAGCATCTTGAGCCAGCCTTAAAACCACCAAGATAATTGATTTTGTACCGTATAGCTCATCTAAATGGCTTAAGGCGTGTGAGTCAAGGTGTACTAACTTTAATCTGTTACTAAACACTATCGTTGAAAGTTCTCCGTTAAATTTAGATTTTAGCAATAAACGATGGAAATATATTCGGAGAATTCCCATGGAATTCATTTAGTCCAAACAAATGACTAAAATAATCGTTCGTACGATTTAATTGCTCTTAGAACATAACGACTTATCATGCTATATATGTATGTATGCATATATGTATGTATATAAAACAAATTTCATCTAATCAATTGCTTACTTACGACCTTCGCTTCTAATCTTAATTTGTTTTTACCTCATTTATATGCCGTCAAATTGGGCAACCCGTGACATTGACGTATCGAAATAGAAGTTCAGTGATAAATGGGTTAGTAATATTTATTGTGCCAAATGGCTTTCGTAATAAAAAAAATGTTGCATTTTCATTCATATGACAAATTAGTTGTAGTGTTTTTAATTTTTGGTTGGTTTTTTCAAAAAAAAAAATAAAATTATTTTGCAAAGTTCCAAGGAAGTGAAGTGATTAGGCTAATTTAATTTAATTTTGTGAAAAAGTTCATAAACCCATTCGAATATGTTATGGATATGGCATAAGGAAAAAGGATTGACAATTGTGATAAAATTAATTTAACTTGCAAAAAAAGTTTAGAAAATTTAAAAGAAATTATTTAAATAAATTTCAAAAAGTTTTAATTGTTTTTTTTCACACGAATTTCAATTATTTTAAAAATTTTACTTTGTATATTTTTTTTGTCCAAAAAATCTTTAGTATTTTTTTTAAATTTTTGAAAAATTAAAAAAAAAACAAAATATTTATAAATACACAAAACACAGATATATTCCAAAAAAAATTAATATTTTTTCACAATTCGTATTTCAAACAAACTTCTATTTTCTAATTTTTTTATAACAAAAAACCAAGTTTTCGAATAATCCAGATTAACTTAAAATAGATTTGAAAATTTTAAAAGCAATTATTAAAAAAAAAATTCAAAGAGCTTTACAATTTTCTTACACAAATTTCAATGACGCTTTTTTTTGTTAAAATTTTTTTTAATTTTTTAAAACATTAAATAAGGATCTTAAAAAATTGTTGTAATATTATTTTTTCACAATAAAAAAATCTGATTTTAACCAAATTTTTTCACAATTCGTTTTTCAAGCGATAGAACATATATACATATGTACATATGCAGAATTGATTTTTTTTACAAAAACCATATTTTCGAATAATTCAGTTTTAAATGTAATTAAATTAATTTCAATTAAAAAAATTATTAAAAAAAAATCAAAACGGTTTTAGTTTTTTACACAAATTTCAATAATGTTAATAATTTTACTTTTTTTAAAAAATGAAAAAACGGATTTAAAAAAAATAGTTTTTTTCACAATTTCAAAAACAAAAATTAACTAAAAAATATAGGTATTTTTTTATGAAAATTTGTATCTTAAGACAGTATATTCAAAAAATGTTTAATAATAATTTGTGTTTTTTTTTGCAAGAAAAAAACAAAATTTTCGAAAACTCGGTTTTAAAATTCGCAGATAAAATTTTTGGGTAAGACAGTTTGGAATTACTTTTTTTTAAGTTTTGTTGTGAATAAATATTTTGAAATTACATAAAAATTTTGTTACAAAAAAAGCATTTTTTTGAATTACGAATTGTTTTTAATTTTGTAAAAAATTAATACAAATTTAAAAAAAATAAACTTTTTCGTTACTAAAAAAATTAAATGAACACAGTTTTTATGAAATACGACCTTTTTATTATTTTTTTTAATTGAAAAATATTTTAAAAAATTACAAAAAATATAGTTGAAAAGCCTTTAAAAAATTAGAAAAAAAATTAGAAACTTTTTAAAAAAAATAAAAAAAAAATTTCTTAACCGCATAGCTTCTAACACTAAAAAATGTTTGTTGAGTCACTTTCGAATTACTTGTGTATATGAGAATAGTTTGCCTCTTGTAACAACAACAAAACATGACGGTTTTAAAATCTATTCCAAAAAAAAAATAATTGCACTAATTTTTAACATTTAATCAATTTTGCATTCGTGAGTGAGTAAATTTTGCATTTTACAACAACAACAACAAAATAAAAAAAAAACGATTACAACAATTTTGAATAATTAATTCCATACAACATTCTATTTTGCGCTTGTTGCACCACCCACAGTAACAAATTACACTTTTTTAATTTTATTTACGGCTGCTACAACAACTAGAATAATATTCTAGCGATGTTCTGTGTAACTTAACAAAAAGTTGTTACATTTTATTTTTTATGTCTGTTTTTATTGTTTTTACTTTTTATGTTTGTTTTTATTGTTTATTCTCTCTATATTATGCACAATTTTCCGCGCTAAATTTTCCATGCCGCAATTAATAATTGTATATGCATTAACTCTTAACACAACGCCTACGAAAATAATCAGTTTATAATTACAATAACAACTATCGCATAAGCATATACGAAAGTACTAGAAAACAGCGGTCAATATTTCAGATTCTTCGCAAATTATTAACATATTATTACTTTGTTTACATTTTAAAATATTTATTTTCATTTTTTGAGTATAGACACTAGCAATCTCAGTATTAGCCACAGGCTTCTGCGCTTAACATTTTCATATGACTGTCTTCATTTGTCATACTATATGACGTCGCTTCACTGTAGACAAGTAATTGAAGCTACAGGTTTGTCACGTGTATTTACATATGTATGTATGTATATATATATACTTTTTTCTTGTATATATGTTTATATATTTAACTAACCACTTCCTATGCACTTCCTTTAGCACTCTAACCTGTAGCTTACCTGCTAGCTGATCGCTGCTTTAAATTTATGCGTGAATGTGTGCGTCAGCTGGCTATCAGAGCGCGGCGCTTTACGCTCAGCACACTCGTAATGACTTGTACTTTGCCGTATTAATCACTTATTTTTTTAGAAATTGCAAGTTAATTAATCACGTTTTTAGTACACTTTTCGTTCGAATTATTACGACCGGTATTAACTCAAACGCTTAAACCGTTTTTGTGGAATTTCCGTTTGCTTTTTGGCTTTACTGTTGGTTGATTTTGTAGTTTTGGGAAAAAACTTTTTTTTTTTTTTTAATTTTTTTAATTATTCTTAATTTGTTTTTAATTTTTTGATATTTTTCAACTCTATTTAATTTTTTTTATTTTAAAATTATTTATTTAATTTAATAAATTTTTTTAATAATTATTAATTTTGTTATATTATTATTATTTTCAGTTTTTATTACATATGTTTTTAACTATTTTAAAATTCCACCAAAAAGTATTTTTTTACTGTTACACATTAAAAAATTCAACAATTTCACTAATTTGCTTTATTTAATTTAAATTTTTATAATTATATTTATTTTTTTATTATTTTTTAACCTTTCTTAACATTAAAAATTTCACATTTTTTTTAATTTTTAAATTATTTTTAATTTTTTTAATTTCATTTAATTTTTTAATTTTTTTTAATTATATTTAATTTTTTTAATTATTTTAATTTTAATTTTTTTATGATATTTAATTTTTTATTAATTTTCAGTTTTTATTAATTTTTTAATTATTTTAAAATTTCAAAAAAACTATTTTTGTAACAATAAAATTTTAAAATTTCACAATTTTTTTTTTTAATTTTAAAATTATTTCTTAATTTTTAATTTTTTATTTTTTTTTTAATTATTTTAATTTTATTTAATTTTCTTTACTTTTTTTTATTATTTTAATTTTAAATTTCTTTATCATATTTAATTTTTTTTGTTAATTTTCAGTTTTTATTATGTTTTTTAATTATTTTAAAATTTCAAAAAAAAATCTTTAATTTTTTGTAACATCAAAAAAAAATGTATTTATGTATATCAACTCACCGATTGACTCATCGTAGCAGAATCTCTCCTCGAAGCAATTCCACTTGAAGTCTTCCCAGCAGCTAAATAATTTTATTAAATTTTATTTAATCATTAATTTATTGTTTTTTTCCTAACATTTTACAACAAAAAGTGCTTGAAAAATATCAACAAACTTTATTGTTGCAATGCAAGCGTGAAATACGAAAGAAAGCGTTAACAAAGTGTCAGCGCGCACGCCAAAATGGTCAAAATATTTTATAACATGTACTCACCTCTGGCAGCAGCGACACATTTTACCGTTGCAAGATTTATTTTTAACTGCCTATAGCTTGTTAAAGCGCTTGAGCGTCGCGTACGCTTGCTGACGCGTTTGCGTGCGTTGTAATGCGGCGTTTGGTACTAGCGCACGCAACAGCTGCCGATGCGTCTGCTGTCGCTGGTGTAACTAACTGTTGTCACCGGAGCTATGTGACTATGGCGCTCTATTGGCGCGCCTACTTAACTACCAACGACGTGCTATTCGTGGTTGCGCGCTGGCTATTGTCGTGGTGGTGGTGGTGGTCGTCGGCGCTGCTGTTGTTTTCGTTGGCTCTTCGCCGCTTTAGTCTTACGCGCTATTACGTATACGCGCATAAATCACTTTGAAAAGCACGCTTTTGCACTTCGTCGTATCAAGTCGCCTTATTTGCTGCCTAGCTAGCTATTTTCTTGGCTTTTATCAGCCTTAATGCAAACGAAAACAAAGTGCGCGCAGTCTTTTCTCTATACACTTTTTGTGGCGCGCTGGCGCTTTTGCTCTTCGTTAGCTCAACTGCAAACAAAATACGGGGAAAAAAAATTTTATTTAATATTTCATACTGCCAGGTCGGCGCGCGGCGTCAACATGCCGCTTTAACACACGACAACACATACACACACTCGCACATAGGATTATATGTATGTAGCTGCGAAAACTCACACACTCGTGAAAAAAGTCTCGTCAATTTTTGTACGTCACTGCGCTGTCGCGCCGCCGCCGCCGCTGCTGTCTTTGCCACACACGCTAGTCGATTTGTTTTTCGGCTACCACCTGTAATTTTACACTTGTTGTTTTTATTGTTGCTGCTGTTGTCTGCTATGTGTATGCCGCCGTGTAGCTCATTCATGGGATTAATTCAATTAGCTGTTGTTTGCTGCTTGCCGTCGTCGCTTACCGCCTGTCGTTGTTGTAGCATACGTGCGCTTTGTTGTCCACCGTCCACATGACTCGGCCGCTTCGTACTGCTTTCGCCGCGCTTGTACGCACCCATTTAGTAGTAGTGCGCGCGCTCTCGGCGCCAACTCGCTCTGCTCCCCATTTGGGCGCTCGCAAGTCTTTCGCGTGAGCGCATTGCCGGTGTTGGCACCGGTTCGCCTCAACTCTTTCACTTTCTGCGGTCACAACATTCTTTTGTTCGCTTTTGTGCCTGCATTCCTCAGTTCTTGCGCTGATAAGCTACAACTGGCATTATCTTGTTTTTAATCCATATTTACATTGTTATTGCTTTTGAGTACATTGTTTTGCTATCGCCCTTTTTGCCATTGCTCTCTCATCACTTCACATCAACAGTTCGTTTCGTTTTTTATGGCGCTGTGTTGTAAGTGAAGTCATTCGGCGAGCAACTCCAATATATTTGCTAAGCACTTGATGTGCTCCCAATAAAGCTAGTAAGTGGTAAAATGTTGCATTTGTGTAAATATAGCGTCGCCGCGTCTGCGAGAGTGACAACAGCAGTAAGGCTAACGCGCAATTCATTCAACGTGCAGAGAGGCGGTACAGTGTAGCGATGCAAAAGAAATCGGTGTTAAATTTTATTTTAACTGAGAGTTACTTGGTGAATAGCGTATTAGGAGTTATGTTGGAGAAAATCTTTCTGATAACCACTAACTGGAGGGTATTATTATTATTCAAGAACAATTTGCTCTATTAACGGGTGTGGTAAGTTCTAAATTTAAAAATCCAACAGGCACTTGAAGTCGCCATGGGATTTTGTACAACGATCTATGTTGTAGTATTATAACAGAGAAGCCTTGAAAAATGACTCTTAATTGTTCGAAAAAATGCCCAAAAAATAGACCGAACGTAGTTCCTTATGACAATATCAATCGTCCAAATGTTAAATGGTTCCAGTAAGATGTTACTGAAATCCGCACAACGCTTCTAACCATGACATTTTTAAGATGAACATTCTATAACCGTATTATACCGAGAAATAGTTTAGAGAGGGGGCACCAGGGAAACAATGGAGCATCTCTTATGCACTTGCGCCGCATTGGCAAGACTACGCTGTAAATATCTGGGATTCCTACAGTAAGATACTCGATAATGAGGCCGCAGACTCAGTAAAAATTCGCTTCCGGAAGACATTGGAGCAGGCATTGTGGGACGACATACCAAATTATTCCTACCAATGGAACGTTTTCCGAGCATCTTTCGAGCAGAAAGCTTTGCTATAAGTCACTATGCAGAAATCAATCTATAAAGGTGTTACTCCGCACGGAGGAGAAAGTGGTGAGAGAAGGGCACTGACAGCAGGCAACAGGAATGCGCCACGCTAACCTATTACTGGGAGGGTACAACCTTGCCAAGTTAAAAGAAATGAGTAACCTCACCCGAGGCAAATTCCGCTTCCTTGTCGCGCTCTATACAGGGCACTGCAGGCTCAGGAGGCACTTGTCCAACATGGGCAAACCGGCGGTTTTGTGCCATGGAACAGAAAACTCTAGAACACCTGATTCTAGATTGCCCACCAATTTTAAGGATCGGGCTTAAGGCTCTAGGCTCTTTTTACGTGGGCAGAGATCATATCACCTCAGTCGCGCCCAGCAAGCTCAATTTTCTATCAATCTATCCATCTAAGTTACAGTCATGACTTGTAAACAATCATCGCTAATGGCGGCAGAAAAATGTTTCATCAAGATGTAGTGCTAGAAATTATAGGCAACAGGCCTCATTAAACTTCTTATAAAATACCAATTTCTCAATACTGCTTGTATGTCATGCCCAGGTGTAACAAATAGAATTCATAGACTGTGAAACCCGTCATCTAAAATAAAGGGTACTCGATTTTTTTTTACAAATTTAAATCATACTCAATCATTGCCTTGAGTAACATATGTTTTCAGAAAGACAATTAAAAATGTATTTTTTTTCATATTATGGAACAAAAAATATTTCCTTAATTGTTTGAAATGTTTGCTTGAATAAAAATAATTAATTCGTAAGAATAAATTCCTTTTAATTCTAGAACATTCTATTATTTGAACGACATCACATTTTATATGCATTTACGACGACACCGGCCCACTGCGCAGACAGAAGTGTGGTGCCAAAACGAGTGAGAGCGTACATATGTACTTTCAAGTACGAGTAAGTATATGTACACATCTGATGTAGTTTTGAGAGTTAACGAACTCCGCTCACTCCATGAAAGAGCGATTAAATCGTGCTGGATGGCATGATCGAGCAACTACGGCAAAAATGATTTCTCGAAATGACTTACCAATTAACAGGTAAAATAACTGAATGTGCTAGAAGGCTTATAAAATGAGGTATAATTTTAGGCGTAAGCTGTAGCTTATATTTTATATTTGATATATGTATGTTATTATAAGTCTACTAAAAAAGCTTTTCGCATTTGGAATAATATAAAAGAACACTTTAATTAATTTTTAAACTAGTTAAATTTTAATTCAAATCAATTGGCAATAAAAAATTTATTTATGTTATATGATTCCATAATCATTTGTTTAGTCTTTCAGTTAATAGTTTTTATTACCGCAAAAGAGGCCACAGCATCTACGGATTTCGCGCAAAAACCAGTTTAAGCGCGACTTCGCAAATTAACAACACAAAGAGCTAATAAAATTTTGGTAAAGTAAGTAAAACACAAAGCTAAGATGTTCCAAATTCAATGCACAAAGAGGCGGTTCATAAAAAACTGATTTGAAATTCAAAGTTAAAAGGTGGAGATAATTTGAATTTTTGTATGTCAAAAATATATTACGCCGGCGGCAATCTGACACGGTGATTATTTCAAAATTATACACCACATATGGTTGTTATATTTCAGGGCTAAGCAAATTGCAAGCGCGAAAAAACTAAGAGCGCTGCTGAAGTAAAGAGTAGGGTATACTCGTATCTCTTTACAAAAAGGTAAAAACTGAAACTTTGTACGATAATTTTGAAGCAACTGTATTCAAAAATGCTAAGCAAGTCATGAACTTAAGACTCTTCAAAAGCCACTTAATTAAAAAAAAGGTAAGCAAAAATCTCTCTAAGCCTCTGCGAACTTTTTAAGATCATCTTACCACCGCGGTCAAATATGAATTCTGAACTCGAAATTAGTTGATGCGATTGTATCAAAACGCCTTTATCAGATTTTATGTTAAAATATAATCTTTGAAGACAACAGTGAAACAAAGCCGCATTAAATAACAAATACTAACTTAATCGGCTGAATATCGATCACAGCAGCTATAAAAAAATAATCAATCAAACAAAGAAAAATAATTTCAGCTTAGAATCAAATAAGGTGTCAGGCTACCGGGCAAAATAAAGCGGTGAGAGAACACATTACAGCAATATCACTCAACAGCGAGCCATAAAGGTCAGCTGAAGCCCACCAATTAAGCGCAATCGGAAGAGTTTCTGTGTCATTACTGACCTGCCGATCAAAGTGGGATCCACCACGAGCCCAATATCAATAACAGTCGAAGTAGTAAACTTCACTCCGGCCAATCCGATAGGTAAGATGTGAAGACTGTTCTGTTGGTTGCGAAGATAATGAGCACTACTGTCTGATATTAACACGGTGTGATCCACATCGACTAACGGTTGACTCTGAACCTGCCTCCGTACCATATCATTGTGGAAATGACAGCAAAGAGGTCTAGATATATCAGGAAATGGTAAGAACAAGGTAATAAGCGCTCAGAAACAGAGTGTCATTTGGAAGAGACTACAGCTATCATATCACTATCCTCAGAGATGATATTACTAAACAAATTTATTTCAACCACGTAAAGAAGACCTAAGTTCTGGTATAATCGAACATTTCATACTTCTGCAACTTGTAAGGATTTAAGCTAGAGAAGTATCTTTAAATATATAAGGCTTGTTAGTTTTATGGGGTCTAGAGCGAGTTTTCACCCGAATTTGTTCATTCTAAGCACAAAGATACATCGTTATAAAAAAATACGTTCTATCAATTTTACTAAGATAACTCACATATCGACCGATATATGCGATATAAAATCACCCGGAAGTTCGACTATCTACTATCCGGAAAGGATTCTCTTTGAATTTCAATTATATATCTCAAGCATTAACCGATATTTTCGGTAAAAAATATACTGTAAGCATTGGGTCCATATATTCAGTACTTAGTGGCTTGAACAGCTTTGGTTCAATTTGGGAGTGAGCTGGTAATCATCCGATTTCATCCATTTTCACACTGTCAGTAGGAGTTCTTACACTGCATACTATTTGTACTGGGCGAATTTGGTTGCTGAAGCTTTAGTGGTTTAGGAGATATGTACATTAAACTTATTGGAGGGTGGACCACGCGTACTTTTTCATAAATTGTTTGCCCACAGGTGACCCTTGCTACTGAGAATGAAGCCACACTTCAAAATGTCAGTACCTTTGGGCGGGTCCAAAATAGACTGCGCAGTAGGCACGGGGGTATTCTCCGCTAATCTAGGCATATCTCTCTCTATACGTCTACCGAACTCGGCTAGCATCTTCCAAACAGAAGTACTTGGCATAAAAAAAGCCTGCGAAGTTCTATTAGAAAACTAAGAAAATATACATAAAGCAACTACATTTACGGATAGCCAGGCGGCGCTCCTGGCCTTGTCTTCACCCATGACAAATTCCAGTATAGTTCACAACTGCAAGAGAGCACTAAGCTCAATAAAAGACAAGCTCCAACTAGACTTGATCTGGGTTCCCAGCCACAGCAACATTTTCGGTAACGAAAAAGCAGACGAATCGGCAAAGGCAGGAGCTTTCCTCAACGAATCAGAGGCGGAGCTAATACCAAGCACGCTAGAATCGATCAAAAGAGAGATCAATAGACAATTTCAACAAGTTGCAAATAACAGGTGGAAAAACATTACAAAATGCATCATAACTAAACAATTATGGCCAACATATGACCGGAAAAGAACCAATGACTTATTAAATAGGTCAAGAAAAAGTATTTACAGAATAACAGCTACCACAACAGGGCACTGGCCATTTGGGGAACATGCGTCCAAAATGAGTATGCCCTACAACAACATCTGCCGAGGCTGTGGAATAGCTGGGAACAAGGAAACAATTTCCCACTTGAATACCTAGCCCTAGCACAGATCCGACACAAAACACTTGGAATCCATCAAGCACCAAACCTTGAATGGATTTCCACTAAAAGCATATCAGACATAAGTAGTTTCATCGAAACCTCAAAACACCTCAAAGAGAGAAGGTGAAACGTAATAGCAGATACAGGAGTGTATCAGAATGGCACATCAAGTGCTAACTGAGCCCGATAGATAACAGGCTGCACTCCTACCTACCTACCTACCTTTGGGCAAGTATCCAAGCCTTTTTCAAACTTAGGTCTACATCATTAGCAGATATGCAGAGATTATTCTAGGGAAAAAATCCCGGGGAACGGGTTGTTACTCTCAGTAATAGTCAAGAGAACCTTCAGAAAATTTCGTCCATTGAAATCAAATCATCAATTGTACTGGATTGTATAAAAATACTTTACAGCGTTGCCACAAAAATAACGATTTCTGGGTAATAGTGGAAATGAGCAAATCGATCTCCTGGCGAGATAGGTTGCGGCAACTAGTCCGATAGGACCGGAACTGTTTTTCGCTGTGGGCCCCTACACTTTACGGGAGGAGCTACGGAAAGTGGAAAGTGCTAGTAGAAATCGCTACTTGGAAAAAGTACAGACAGGTGAAGCAATTTCTAGGAAAGTTGGATACAGAACAGTTCAAAAAACTAATCGTTCTTACTAAAAGCAAATTAAAGCGGCTTGTGGAGTTTTATACAAGTTACTGAAGGCTACATTGTGTCATTTATAGATTAGGTGACTACCAGCGCACATACTCCTTGATTGTTTCACAACCTCAAGAAAAAAGAGTCAGGCTATCGGGCAAATGAGTCCGTTGAGTGCACAAATTACAACCATTAACTCATGAGATTTATTTATCCTCTTTGATTCGGCTGCGTTAAAGAACTGTTGTGATAATAGAAGAGAGCGCAATAGACCACATTCCCCTAGTAGCAATAGGGCCATTTGGCGAATAAACCCCGCTTCTCCACCGGTTCACGCCTTCAACTTTACGGACTTGTGAAATAATTTGGAAAACCGCTGGATCCAATATTTCGATTTTTCTGTAAGTATTTTTATTGGACTGCCCTTATATAATGAGTGTTACTTGTATACTATAGCACTTAATTTAAAATACAAATATTTAGAGAGTTATTTCTTTTCGGCTCGCCAGTTACATAACACGTATACCACAAGTAATTCAAAAATTAATTTTTAGTTTTTAAAATCAGAAAAAAATATATTTTCATATATTTTCCAATTCAATGCGCATCTCTTAAAATTTTTATTTTTTTTTTGCATTTTTCTGCTTGCGTGTTTATATTTTAAAGTGTTCACAAAAATTAATATACACGTTTGTACTTATGTATATATCTACACATGTTTAAGTGTAAGTGCATACATAATGTGTTTGTAGGAAAACACAAAATCACTGCCAAGTAGCAATCAAACTATTAACCTGGCAATTTCATTTCGGCTATCATGCAATAATTGCAACAATTGTGTGCATTGAATAAATATACAAATGTCTGCCCACACACATACACACTTGTACGTATGTAAGCTAAAGCAATAAACAGCATTTCTACGCATGACAAATGTAGGTTGTTAGCTATAAAATAGCATAACTCAAAAAAAGCAAATCATATAATAATAACTTTATATTATTGTGGACGCTATGTGCATAGTGTATATGTATAATTAGTATATATGTAACGGGGTTTCCAATATGATATGATTTGATGAGTGTCATTTCGACATTTTTAATAACTCATGATCTGTAATTTTCTTGCACCTAAATTGACAGTTTGGAGTTTGCTGTAGGTTTTAGTCTGGTGGAATCATCGGTTCGTACTTCTTTCGAAAAGAGGCTGGTGATACCAAACGTTACTGTCAATGGAGAGCGGTATAGATCGATGATAACCAACTTTTTATGGCCGCCATTGGAAGAAGTTGATCTTGACAACATCTGCTTCCAACAAGGCGAGGCTACGTGCCACGCAGCACGCGAAACAACGGAATTATTGTGAGAAAATTTTGGAGTTTCGATTATTTCAAGAAATTGTGCCATTGAATGGCTTCCAAGAAGTTGTGGCTTAACAAGATTAGACAACTTGTTGTGGGGTTATTTGAAGTCATTGGTCTCTAGCAATAAACCAGTCTCTTTTCAAGCTTTAGAAGTCAAACTTGATTTAGTAGAAAAGGTACTCGAAAATTGAGTGCATCGAATTCGTTCCTGCAAGAAAAGTCCTGAAGACCATTTAAATCATGTTTTATACATAACTTAAATAATTATATTGATTGTACTTCACATTAAATAATTTCCTTAACAATTAGTGTATTTCTGTCTTGAAAAGAAATCGTATCATTCTTATTGGAACACCCGGTATATAGGTACATATTGTGGGTTTATTGATGCGTTTAAAGTTTTTGCGTCATCATCCGGCATTGTCCAACAAGAAAGTGGAAAAACAAGAAATTGGCAATAAAAACAAAACGCAAAAATAATAGCTATGTATGAATATACAGGGTGATTCGTGTCAACAAACTATCAATTTGAAATTGTGCGAACAGTTGATTAACGAAAAAGTAAATAATAAATTAAAGAAGCAAAAAACTTTATTTTCAGCAATACCAAAGCTAGCTGTTGTATTTCTTATAGCAACTATATCTATACTGCTATAAATCTGAAAAAATAACTGACTGTTTTGAAAGCAACGAAAAATGCTTTGCTCCTACCAACGTTGTATGATATAAACAACCTTACAGTCGAATTAAGGTTGCTTAAAAAAAAAAAAATCGTCATGAAGATATTTATCTTGATTCTGATAACCTAGTTTATATGACAGTTATATACTGTAATTATCAATAATCTATGCTAATTTTTGTCGAAATATCTTGTGAAATAAAACAGTTTTCTTTAAGAAGAATTGGTTTTCAACGGCCAGCTTGCATGATTCGATATCGATAGGTTCTAACAAATGTGAATTCTCTTGGAGTATTTCAGAGCGATCTCTAAAAGCTGAGAGACTATTTCGAGTATATACAGAAAGACAGATATGGCTAAATCAACACAGCTCGTCACGTTGATCATTTATATATACACTGTGACAAAAAAGTATCACAAAATTGTAATTAAATTCCCCGAGTAAATGATTTTTAAAAAAATCTATTTTCATAAGTTGGTAAGACCGTCCTTAATTACTCTGCCAAATATGAGCGCGATCTGTCAAACAGTTTGTTTACAGCAGCTGCTTAAATCGGTACACCTCAGTAGTGCGTTGCGATTTTTTCAATGGATAGAAATATCGAACAAAGAAATTGTCTCAAATTTTGTATTTCTAACCAAATTTTGTGTGCAAATTCATTGCGAATATTGGAAAAGGCTTATGGTAATTTAGTTTTATCAAAAACACAAGTCTACAAGTGGTACAAAGGCTTCAATGACATTAAACACATGCTTCGTTCTGGACGACCTTCAACTGACATCTGTCGAAAACGGCCGGATTCATGAATTTTACACGATTATAATGCACCATCGCATCAAACCACGATTTTGAACGAATTTAAAGCCAAAACGCAATTTTTTTTTGCTCCCCAAGCTGAAATTGTCGCTCCGTGAAACACGATTTTACTCGAACGAAGAGATAAAACAAAATTCGCTGAAAGAGCAGAAGGCCATCCCAAAAAGTGCTACGAAAAGTGTTTCGAAGACTGAAAAAATCGTTGGCATAAGTTTATTACATCTGGTGGGGATTATGCTTTGAAGGCAACAAAATAAATATTGATTAATATTTAAATATTTTTCGTTTTATTTACGATTTTCGGGTACATCATCCTCCGACCTTTCCTTCTAACAAACCATGTTGAAACTTTAATAGTTTTTGGGCACATTTCTCTATTACTAAAAAAGCTCTTGTTGAGACTACATAACCTGTTTTTATTATATTATTTTTACTTTTATTATTCTTTTATGTTGCAAGGGTTCACTGAGCGTGATTATAATATGAAAGGATATTAAAATATTTCAGCTATGCTATCATAATATGGTTACGATCAGTATAAATATGACGCGACTTGGATCTTCAAATCTTTCGAGCTCAAAATTTGATACTCCATTTTTAATAATTTCAAATATATGAGAGCAAGTAGCATAACAATAGAGATAATTTTGCTGTTGCTATGAAGAAGTAAGTTCTCTGTTGTTCACACCAGCTTCTTAAATGTTAAATTACTTGTCTCGGTTCATTAGGATTCATGAGGGAAAAGTCGTCGTTTTTGAATAGAAAAATAACAGAACCATTTCCTGAGACGATTGGGATACATTTTAGAGAAGCCTCTATGAGCAATAGTGTTACAAGCTTACATAAATTTGCTTTGAAGGGCGCCTAATTAGAAAATGCTCAAAAGGAGGCTTATTTTGATTAGGCTAAGAAGGTTAGGAAAACCTTTATACTCGTTCCAGCCCTGTATTACTGCTCTGTTGACGAGAGTTATGCCCCCTTCTCTGTAGGTGCATGCACTCTAAAACTGTATATCTACTCTGGCTCAGACGACGTAATTCACGAGTATTTTTTGACAAAATATGCCAATCGAGTCTTGTAGAAACAAAATTTTTCCATAATTCCAAAATAAGAATTTTGAAATCGTTGAACATTATCAAAAATACAGTCATTTGCATTCAGTGAAGATCGAGAAGTCATCGAAAACTTGCATGATGTGAGTCATCCATCTATCTCTGTTAATGGCGGTAATAAGTTAAAGAGCAGTGCTTGAAAATCCACATGTTGGCATCAGAGGATTTTAACATCTTTCATGGCGCAACTAAACACATTTCGGTTAAAGTTTTGGGTATGAAGCATAGTAAAGTTACGCTCGTTCCAAAAGACCTGAATCTTTTAGAAAAACAATATCGAGTAAAGGTCGCAAAATAGATGCTTGACAACGGAGCTGAGGACTCTAGTTTCATCAAACGTATCATTACTGTGGATGGAACATAAGTTTGTCAATATGACATCGAAACTATCCAACAATAAAGCAAACAGCGCTTCAAAAATGAGACTAAACCGAAAAAACCACGTCAAAGTCGGTGAAAAATCAAGGTAATGCTCATAGCTTGGGTCACTAAGGTATGCTACTTGGCCGTTTTCAGCGGCGATTCGTTGTAATTGGAAGGATTTCTGGCCAGAAATTTCATGGATTTTTCGCCACGATAAAGCGCCGTCATATTCTAGCCTGATTGTGACTGCCTTTTCTGCTGAACGCAACGAGAATCATTACTCATCCCGTCGCTTCGGCTTACTTCATTCCGTGTGGCTTTTTTCTGTTTTCGAAACTGGCTTATAACAAGCCTTATTGAAAATGAGATTCAAACGAATTTGAAGGCAATGCAAAGGATGTGTTTTAAGGAAGGGAAAATGTTGTTTATTTTTTTTTTTTGTTTTTTGTCAGTCCGGATCAAGTTTGATCAGACGATAGGCCTTACCAATGTAGGAGCACTTCGAACACACCACATTAACTGAAACCACCAATTTTTTCCGATATACAAACAAATATTTATCTGAATAATATTTGACTTCAACTACAACACCCTGTATATATTTGTGCACAGTTTAAAGCATTAAAATTGCATGTCTACACAAATATTAAAAGTTGTTTATTGCATTTTAATTACAGTAATTGACGTGTCTGTTAAATAGGCCTATAACAACCGCCAACTCTCAGCAAACTACATAATTTTAGAAAGTACAAACAATTATCTAGTCAGAACCGGATTGCTTGGCTAAGTGAAACGAAAGCAAACTGACAACAAGATTTACGAAGTATTTCAATAAACATCAATTATACAATTTATGGGAAAGTCGTATAAATATTCTTGAGCATAGACGGCTATTAGGTTAACCAATGATAGTCGTGAATATTTACACGAGCTAGAGCATACGTTGTAGCGACGACAAACGACAGCAAAAAGTCGCGAGATCAAAAACGTTTGGAAATACACGGCGGATGAGTGACACACCGAAACACAAACAAGCGCATATGTTTATGTGATGTATGTGAATGTGCGGCAAAAGCACGCGAGTGCTGTGGAAATGCTTATAAATAAACGAACTTACACACATGTTTTTATATGAAAATTACATACATTCATTACTTAGAAATCGCTCATATTTTATTCAACGCGACTGCTCGTTTTGTATTCAGCCGGTTGTTGTTATTGCTTATTTTATAATAATATAATATAAACACTGATTCGCCTTAAACTCGTGTGTGCGTTGAAAGATCTTCCGATAATAAATTCCATACATTAATTGATTTTCATAGTTATTCGGTATTGTAAAAGCATTACAGTTGCCATAGTGGCGGTTGTACATATTTATAAACATTAGGGTGAGCAAACAAAAAATAGTAACGAATTTATTTATTTTCGAAGCTATTGATGTACCATATACGTCAATTGGAATTGGAAAAAAAGAAAAAAAAAATATTTCTCATAGCATAAAGGTTATAAAAAGGCCAATATCTTCATTTTTTTGGGACAGTTTGTATGGCAGCTATATGTTATAGTTGTCCGATCTGAGCCTTACTTTGAGAGACTATGGAGTTGCTTTGGCCAATAACTTGCGACAAATTTCGTGAAGATATCGCGACAAATAAACAAGTTATGTATACAAGAACTTGATTTTAATCGGTCAACTTGTATGACAGCTATACGTTAAAGCAATCCGATTCAAAAATATATATTCGAAGAATATAACGTTACTTTGGATAATACTCCATGCCAAATTTCGTGAAAATATCTCGACAAATAAAAAAGTTTTCCATACAAGAACTTGATTTCGAACGATCAATTTGTATGGCAGCTATATGCTATAGTGATCGGATACAAAAACATATATTCGGAGAAGATAGCATTACCTTGAACAATAATTCACTCCAAATTTCGTGAAGAAATCTCGACAAATGAAAAGATGTTCCATAAAGAACTTAATTTTGATCGGTCGGTTTGTATGACAGCTATATGTTAAAGTGATCGGATTCCAACATTGTATTCGGAGATTGTAATCTTGGCTTGGGTAATGATCTATGCCGAGCGTCGTGAAGATACCTTGTCAGATAAAAAATATTTCCATACATTTTTGTCTATATACAGAAATAACCTATAAATGCGTTACTCTTTGGCTGACCCTATTATACCTACAGATAAAAGTATTCATATATTCACATGTGTGTGTACCAGCACTCATAGTTCAATTCAAACAAAACAAACACATTACTTAACCGCTGGACACCGCAGTATTGCGCGCGATTACCCACAAAACCAAAGTCAAAACCAAATGCGAATACGAAAGTGGAAGTGGAAATGGAAATGGCAGTCCAAAAGGTGGAAGTAGTGAATGTAATTTTGCTCTGTATTTGCTTGTAGAAATATTTTTATGTAATTTATTTTTCGCGGTAATGAACTTGAGTAGATAATTACATTTTATGGAAGAAAAATAATTTTCGAGAAATTAAGCGTAATTTATGTTTCCTTAAAACTATTTGTAGAGTTCGAATTAATAAATTGTAATTGTTAAAAGGAATTAGTATTTCACCTTTAAATATTTTTGTTAAACGTCATAGTAGAATATGGTTAGAGCAACTCTCATTAGCCCTCCCCAAATAAAAAGAATATAACAGCCTCGGATGAGAGACCCCGGTGTGGGATTCGTGAAGGGAGAGAGACTCGGCGCCGAGTACTGGCATTCACCCCGGTGGATGAACGTCTAGCCACAATCAGCATCAAAGCGAAGTTCCTCAACATATCTCTGATTTGTGCCCACGCCATGACGGAAGAGAAGGACGATGTGACCAAAGATGCTTTTTAGGAGCGCTTGGAGCGCACCTGTGAGAGCTGCCCCGCCACGATGTCGAAATCGTGCTTGACGACTTTAACGCCAGGGTGAGCAAAGAAGGTATCTTTGGCACAATGGCCGGTAAATTCAGTATCCACGATGAAACATCCTCAAATGGGTTGAGGCTGATCGACTTCGCCGAGTCCCGAAATATGGTTATCTGTAGTATTCGATTCTAGCATAAGAAAATTCATCAAACTACCTGGCTGTCTCCGGATCGAAAAGCCACCAACCAGATCGATAGACGGAAGCCACGTCTCCAGTATTTTAGACGTGCGTATGCTTCGGGGTCTTGACATCGACTCGCATCAGCAAAATACATAGTCAACAAACATAAGGAAGATTCGACGTCGAGAAGCTGCAATCACAACAGACAACCGAATGATTTTCTACCCGACTTGCAGTCCTGCTCTCTGAAAGCACTATTCAGGCACTTGACATAACGGAACTGTGCGACAACATTTCGAGCTAACGTACAGCTGCAAGTGAACCATTGGTCGGCAAAGGCAAAAGAACAGCTGACACGATGAGGAGCGCCGCGTCGCAGTGGAGTGCAGGATGGGATAGATACCGAGAGTTGAAGAGGGAAGCGAGATGCATTTGTAGACAAAAAATGAGAGAGGCTGAAATGCGTGAGTACGAAAAACTTGAGAAGCTGGCCGACAGGGGTAATGCTTGAAAAATCGACGAAAGGATGCGGCGACTAACAGAAGGTCTCAAGACCGGAGCAGGCTCTTGTAGAATCCCCAAGGGTTATCTAGGATTCCAACACCAGAAGATGGTGAATCCGGCCAGAAAGAAGTTCGAATAGCAATTATTCGTCTGAAGAGCAACAATGTGGATGGGGGCCGAAAGATTGCCGCCTGAGCTAAAGCCAGACCAGACTCATGCCCGATAATTGGAATTTAAGTGTGCTCTGCTCAATCCACAAAAGGGAGACCGCACAATCTGCGCCTACTGCCGTGGAATAAGTATCCTCAACATGAATAGTACAGTACAGATGTGTAAACTGACGTTGAGCAATTCCAAAAGCTCCGTAAAGATCGGGAAGAACCTCTCCGTGCCGTTCAATACTAAACGGTTTCGCTTCGGTACTGCCGATATCAGACAAGTATAGCATATATCTCCAGACTAACCCATCAAAATCATCTCTTTGTATAGAAACTTTTTTATTTAAAAGTATAGCTTCTCGCTACGACTTGAAGGTTATTTATATCAAACAAATGGCAAGAACGAAATAGAAAAGCATTTTCCGTAGAATTCGGACTCAGTTAATATGCATAAAAAATGCCCCTTTGAAGGGTGTAGGTGCAGCCGAAATTAAGTTTTCTTTCTTGTTTTCTTTGATGATCGTCTCTGAGCAGATATTAACGAAGAGCCCATCGCACTTATTTCATAAAAAACATGTTTATAATATGTATCAGTTATTCAGGGTCGACTTGAGATTCACAGATCACTCTTTTTGTTGGTTAGTATCGATATGAAGGAAGAGCTTGTCCAAAAATATATGGCTAAAATGTAAGCTTGAAGTGCAAAAATACACTTTTTTCTGAAAATTTCCTTCGAATATTGAATTATCGCCTAATCGCAAAATTTAAAAAAGTTTTTAACTGTGAAGACTCTCTCTGTAGATTTATCTTTACTTCAACTTCAAATTATCTTTTAATTCACAATTAAATTTCATTATTCTAGCTAATCATTGTTACGGGAATTTGTAAAGTTCGTGATTTGTCTCAGAAAATTATTGCAATTTTCTAGAATTGTACACATTGTGATTGCTAGCAGTAGTTATTGAGTTAAAGATGCATGTAAACCTATATACAATACACAAGTATGTATATAAGTATATCTAACTACATGAATACATAGCTACAAATTTCCATTGTTCAATTCATAATCATTTCACAGTCATTATATGAATGAATTTTTTCCTTCGCAAAATGTGTTGTAACAGTTGTGGCCTTTGCCGTGAATTTTTTTCACATTAGAATGAATTCGAAGGTATTAAAACAAAAAACGTCATAAGTGCTTTTAAGCACTTTTGAGTGATCGCTTCCTACTGCAAAAGAATATCGAAATATAATATCAACACAGCAGGAAAATATTTACGTCTAAACATGAAATAGGCTAAAGATGAATGGAACGCGCAGAAAAAAAGTTTATATTGCACAATAAAAAATACTTAAATACTTATGTATATTGTAAACAAGAAAAATGTGTTAATTAGTTTCTTGAAATTTCGCATGGCTACTGAATTCATTTGTCTGCTAACTTGTGTATAAAGAATTATAAATTCATTATAATTCCAGCAAAATACAATAAAAAAGGTAAATATGCTAGTAAATAAGTAAGGAAACTGCTGATAAATAAAATATTATGTTATGAAATTAACTGAACTAAATGTTGGTATGAATTCAAGTGTTATGGATGGCCATTTATTGTCGATAATCCCGAAAGTTAATGAGCATTGGTTGTTAATATTCTTTTGAATATTTTTTCTTATTAATAAATAGCGGGTGAGTCGTGTCAAGTTGTCATGTTATTTCTGTTCAGTATTGAATGGCTTTTCATCATGGAAAGTCTTACGACTGAACAAAGTTTGCACTCGACCTTGAAAAGCGACACCGCTTCGCTCTATTGCCTATTGAAAAGTTCCAAGAAGATCCGAAGTGTTTGAGCGAAATTTTGTCTTTTGAGAAAAATTAGATACCAGAATCGCCATCCGTCTACCAGATCACCGCAATTAAACAAAGCCTTTTAGTGCTTGCAACAAGAAATATATTTAGTATATTCCCAGATAACCAACCGAATATGAAATTACTGGAGTCTCTTAGTGTTATATCGAAGTTAGTCGTGATGTGTTAGTGGAGCTAATATACTATTTCACGGTAAATCAACAATGTGTTCCAGGACACAGTGGTAAACGTCAAGGAAATGAACTAGCCCGAGCAGATACCACCCATAATTAGCCTCCTTTTAAAGGATAAGCCTCTTTTTAAACTACTGTCAAGGCCTTGCCTAAACTGAAGTTATATGATCACCGAGTTGAAATTCAATGATAATGCCTCTTCGGACTCGAAGAAGTGCGCGAAATATTTTAGCCGGCAATTTTCACTGCACCCATCGATAGACAAAGCCAAACAATGTGTTGCCCAACGGCTGCGCAAAATGCCAAAAGACTGCGCACCACTTACTTTCCCCGATGAGAAGATTCGGAGTGTCATCAATAAAGCAAATACTTAAAAATTCATTAGCCCTGATGGAATAATCAAGCTGATGCTAAAGCACCTAGGATCGATGGAAGTAAGCTTCCTCACCAAGGTTCTCAACCTCCATATAGTCGTCTGGATGCAATGAAATGCAGACAGAACACTGCACACTGAACTATAACGGGATGCCTCATGATGTCTCCTATCGAATATCTACACAATGAGGCCTGTATGCTCCCAGTTAACATAAACTGACCGCCATTCACAGTGGAGCCATAAGCACCTTCACCGATTCACTTTCAGTGAATGGTGGTGGAGACAACGAGCTCGAGTTGCCGCGAGAATCGAGAGCGACCCTTGCGCAGCTTCGTTCTGGATACTGTAACAGATTAAACTCCTACTTATTCAGAATCGACCACGAAATATCAAATATATGTCCAGCACGCAACGAGTCCCCGCATGACTATAACCACCTCTTTGCATACCCACCTAACCCTATTCATCTGACACCCTTCTGCCTATAGTCTAATCCCGTCAAAACAGAACGTTTCCTGTGCCTACCGTTTGATGAACCCGATAACAACCGATTAAAACCTTAGAGTAATTAGGGTAAACGATTTTAATAAATATTTTATAGACTTTCAATACTTTGATTTAGTGAGAAGCTCCTACAGAATTAAAACTATGGTTCGTTGAACCATGTTCGAAAAATCAATTGCTGAATAATCATAATTATAATATATGGACCAGACACTAGTACAGGGTTTTTTTAACCGTTTCAGATACAAACCACCTAAATTATGCGGATGGACTAAAAACTTGATGGTGCAACACTTAACCCTTATGTTCTTAGAGTGCTGTAATCTTAACATATATACATATAAATGGTAAAAAATATATCGTGCATATCTTGATAAAAAAGTCATGAAATGTCTCCTCACAAATCCGGTACCAATGTAGTATTGCTCATTGACCTTAACCCACAAAGTAATCACAGATAACTATGCGGATTTCCCAGCATTTTTACTGAATTTGACATGGATTTTACGATTTCGGCTGATTTTTAGAGCGTCATTGGCTAAATTATTGGATAGTTTCGACATTTTGTCACCAGTAATGGTAAGTTGGTCCTCAACTAAGTTCTCTAGCATCTCTATTGCGTCCTCTTTATGCTGCCATTTTGCAAAAGATTCAGGTCTTTTGGGACGTGTCTTACATTGACACGCTTCATACTAAAAAACATTAACTTAAATCTGTTAAGTCCCATCCATAAGAGATGTTGGGAAATAAAGTTTGCACCAAACCAGGGTTTTTTATGGATTCTGTTTGCGCGCACAGATCAAATGAATCACTCCGAGCCGAATGTGATAATATGGTATAAGAGCTACTGGAATTAGTTATTACTAGACGAACTTTCGATGAGGTCGAGGCGAAAGTGTTGTACAGGATTTGGTTTGGTATAAACTTATGTAGATTACCTTTCGTATTTCGTGATTTGGCAAGCCCAGTGTTGCAATCTGGCAGCTCACAACTTTAACGCAAAGTTTGAAATTTGCGATGTTATACATACTCAGCACATTTTGACATACGACCGTTATTTTTGTCGTTTACAGTAACTTAAAATATTCATGTTGGCCCAAAAATATTTTCGGGCGATTTTTGAACAACTTTTGACATGGATTAATTCAGCAACAGTGCATCGAGGAAATCCATTCCAAATCCATAATGCTTTGCGTAAACAGATATCACAAGATTATCATTGACCTATCGACGGATTTAGACAACTATAGGCTTTCAATATTGCATTAAGTTTTGTTTGAAAAAAAATGTTCACTTTGAAACCCACGCAATTTGTCGATCGCTTAAAATCAGGCTCGTGTCGTTTGCTCGAGAGAAATTATAAAAAATACGATAACGGTGCTTCGAAGCACGTCTATGTCATCGTGACAGCTGATAAATAGTGGACTTACGTGTATGAGCTCGAATGTAATCAGCAGTCGACTGTGTGGGTGTTTCAAAATGAGCCGAAGCCAACAAAAGCTGATCGCGCACAAGGCACTTTGAAGCAAATGGTTGCCTGTTTCTAATAAAACCTGGACATGTCGCAATCATACCACTAGAACAACGCAGAATGGTAAGTTCTAAGTGGTATAAAACAATTGGTTTTTGCCGGAGCAAAATGTTAACCTTAAAACAATTCAAACTAATTTTTCAACAATCCCGAAATTTCGGCTTTAACAACACTAATTTCTTCAATAATCCCATAAAAGATCCAAAATAATTTTTTAATCCCGAAATGTCGGGATTAGCAACTAAAAGATCCAAAATAAAATTTCAACAATCCCGAAATTTCGGGTTTAACAACAACAACGCACAAAGTAAGTACGTTCCAAAACACACGTTTTCTTATTCATGAGCTCGTCTACAATACGACCAACTGCGTGTGCGGGTAAGCGTTGTGTCGTATAATGTGAATCGCTGATTCGAAAAAACCCACTTAACATACTATGTACATTATAATATATTTTTCAGCTACAAATAAATTATGTTTATATGTATGTACATATGTATGCGGTAGAAAAGTAAAAAAAAACACCCGCCTTGTTTACGTTCATCTCCCAAAGAGCAAAACAACTGGCAAAGTCGCGTAATGCCGAACAAACAAGCCACCAACCGTTTTGAGCCACTGTGCCGAGCCACCAACAAATTACATTCAATTCGACTCACCTCAACACAACTCGAAAAAGAATAAATAATCATAATATTAATGGAAAAGAATAAACAGGAAAATAACCGGTAACGGTTGAACAGATTCGTGATAAATCTCATATGCGACTTTCAGTCGGCGATCGCAGAGAATGTAACGAAATTATTCATAATTAACAACATTTTATTTTCCTACAATTGTTGCTCGTATTGTTGTAGTACAGACAATTTTAAAACTTTTCCATTGCATGCATGTTTGTATGCCTATGTGTACTTATGCCATTTTCCAGCCCTAATTGCGGTAATAAAACGCGGCAACACTGTAATTTAACACGAATGAAATTTCCTGCCGCTTCTCAGCTTCTTCTTCTTATTTTTCACCTGTTTTCAATCTTTAAATTGTTGATTGACAAACAGTAATCGAACAACCAAATATTTGTATACTCATTACCGTCAAGCCATTAATTGTATTAACCAATTTCATATTTATTTGTGATGAATAAGCACACACACAGACACAGATGCATGAAAAATATTTACTGAAGTCTCGACGGGGTTGAGTGAGTACAATGGCTGTTGTGGCGAAAAATATGTAAATAAGCAAATTTTTGTAGCAAGTTTTGGATGAGCTGATTTTGCTACCGACAAAGTGAAATATGTGAGATTTCCCAGAATTTCAGTTCAAAAAAACATAGGTATATCTCATCAGCTAGGTGTATTTTTGGACGTTGGGTTTGCAACGAAGACAGTACACTTTTCGGAGTTGGTATTGTTGACAGCTGTTACTTGATGTTTACTCATTTTGGTTATTCCATTTCATAATGAACATGAAGAGACTGTCTCCGGAACAAACTTGTCGCACGTTCGACTAATGAGCCCAAAACGAGATGGCCAACGATCCCGATTTTCACAAGAATATTTGCTTCAGCGACGGAGCTCATGTTTGGTTTTATGGGTACGTAAACATACAAGAATATCGCACTTGAGTGATGATAATCCACAACTATTGTTTAGACGCCGTTACCGGTTGTTTGCTAACATGGCAATTGGGCCTCTCAGCTACAGTTTATTCGAGTAAGCCCCGGAAAATTCTTGTACGAAATCATTTTTAAAACATAACGATAAAACCTTATTTTTATAATAAATCAAAATTGTCAAAATATTGGCCATAACATTAAATTATATGTGTTTATTTACTCTTGAAAGCCATATGTCTAAAAAATATCCTATATTTGATTACTAAGCATAGGTGAGTTCAATATGAAAATATCAGAAATTTCAGGTCAGACACGGTTGTAAATATAACTCTCTGCATTGAAAACCGAGCCATGGTAAGTACGAATCCCGAAATTTACAGGAGTTTAAAAATTACGCCTTACCACCGAGAAGAAAGTAGAAATTTCTTGATTCAAACATACATATACCTATACAGTAGAGGCCCGCTAATCCGGATCAATTAAAACCGGCCCCTATCCGGAATATAAGGAAATCCGGATTACCAAAGACATATCAGAACAATGTGTTATGAAAAAATATTTATAAATTTCTGTTTGTTTATTATAACAAATAATACACATGACCCAAAAAAACAAAAAAAACTTAAACCAATAAAGCATAAAAGCGAATGTAGTGAATAATAAACATGTGATCCGGATTAGAGAATACGAATAGAGAATGTCGGTCCGGATTACAAGGGACATAATAGAAATTTTGAGTTTTTTAACCCTGTCCGGATTACAGTGGAATCCGGATTAGGCCATGTCCGGATTAGCGGGCCTCTACTGTATTATTAAAGTAAATAGCTAATAAAAAAATACACAATCGCGATTCTCGTAATTTAGGCATCCCTAAAAAGTTATTCGAGTTTGAGAATTATGTAAACTGGAAAATAAAAACTTATAATTATAAATCCCATTTATAATTTTTGAATTTATGAAATTTTGTATTTCATTTCTTTAAAATCTCTATAAAAACCTATAAAGTCTAAATACTAAAAATTTCGGGATCTCGAAAAATTTAATCGAGCCGCAAAATGCTATTAAATTTGTAACTAAATTTATAGCATCACAAAAGTTATCCCCTTACCTTCGAGACGAATGTAGAAATTTCTCGGGTCAAACTAAGGCAAACATATAATACATATGTACATATGTACATATATTAGAGCGGGTCGATTTACAAGGAGACAAAAAAACATCACGTCTACAGGAAATGTTCGACAAATTATTCCTAACTACTCGCCTAAGAGACTATGGGTCTAAAACCGGTTTCGAGCCAACGATTTTTAAGACGAAGTTTTTTAGGAATTATAATAATTTTTTCGATAGTTTTTGAGATATCCCAATGAAATTTAATGTGCTGAATAATTAATTTTTAACATAAAATGCTATGAAATCTATATTTCAAATTTAAAGTTTTAATATAAAAAAAAAACCACGAATACCTAAATTTCGGGATCCCGAAAAATTTATTTGGGCCATTAAAATCAAGAAAAACTATAAGGAAACTTATAATGCCTTCATATAAAACTAATAATTACGAATCCCGAAATTTCGGGGTCCCGAAAAATTTATCTGGTCTTAAAATGTCATTGAATACCGGTAATTGTTATATACAATATTTGCATACATAGTGTGCATCAAGAAATCCCAAAAAATTAAATCGCGAATCCCGAAATTTCGGGATGTCAAATAATTTATTTTTAACATACAATTCTATAAAATCCCTATTTCAACTTTCAAGTCATATTATAAAAAATAAAATCGCGAACACCGAAATTTCGGGATGCCGAAAAATTTATTTGAGCCATTAAAATTCAAGAAAAATTATAACGAAATTTATAGTGTCTTCATATAAAACTAATCATCATGAATCCCGAAATTTCGGGATCTCGAAAAATTTATCTAGTCTCAAAATGTCATTGAATACCGATAATTGGTATATACATATCATGAAATCTCAAAAAATTAAATCGCGAATCCCGAAATTTCGGGATGTCAAATAATTTATTTTGAACATAAAATTCTATAAAATCTCTATTTCAACTTTTAAAGTCATAATATAAAAAATAAAATCGCGAATCCCGAAATATCGGGATCCCGAAAATACTATGTGAATTTAAAATGTCATAGAAATGACGATAATGAGTATTTTAGTTTGCAAGAAAATTTATTCAGTAGCACATGATGCACATGGTCTCACCACTCCTATATTTTTGAAATAAACAGCAGATAATTGTTCGGAAATATCAATTGGCATGAACCATACACTAGTAATAAATGGCATGTATAGAATGTATGTATGTGTATAGATTTGTATACTAGCTTCCATTGTGTATAAATGTCAGCTGAAATCTCTATCCCGAGCCTTCAATTTAAATGAGTACACATGCGATGAGCCAATATAGCTCAAGTGTAACCTACCAATTAGCGCCACGCACATACATATGTACATATGTACATACATACAGTGCCAGTTATTGTATCACCTACAATATAATAGTATATTTTGTATTTTGTTAATAGATATTACCCCAACGAAAATGTCACATGCCTGTAAGTACATTGCGCATCTACCAATTTATTGGACAAATCATTAATAACGGTAAAGCATTTGATTTAGCGCAATATTGTGTGACAGTATTAGCACTCGAAATTTGGTTATTGAAGCAATTATGTCAGATCACGTAGTACGTGATTAGCGAATGCCAAACGAGCCAGAATAATACACACATTTCTGTGCAGGATTATAAGTAGTTGTATGGTTGTACGTGTGTAAAATATGTAGGTGTGAGTAGAAATTATATCCGATATACCCACGATGTTTGTAACACCAGATGGAAAAGTCGAGAACTCAATAGGGCATATATGTATATATATATGTACATATGTATTATCAGCGTCACGAATTGAGTCGATTAAGCCATGTCCTTCTGTCTGTATATCAGCTTTCCAGATATCGATCAGAAAATTTGTCTACGTTCTTTTCTCGACAAGAACTTGAATATGAGGGTGGATAAAAAATTATTTTTTTTTTGCTAGGGACACTGAAAAGTAGGGTCTTAGACATCTAAGAAAGTCCCTCAAATGAGCTCTTAATTGTTTTTTCTTTATTACCTGTTAGAAAAATTTAAATCTCGCTTCGAACTACTTGAAAAAATTTCTTGTTTCATAGATTTTGTCGGAAAATGAAATTCTCTACAAAAAAGTCTACATCACATCAATCAATGGATTTATTGAGAGAACACTCCGTTTTGGGCCGGTCAATTGGCCACCAAGATCTTGTGATATTACACCGTTAGACTTTTTTCTGTGAGGATAAGTAAAGTCGAAAGTCTATGCGGACAATCCCGCTTCGATTCAGGCCTTGAAGCAAAACATCACGTTGGCAAACCAGTCGAAATGCTCGAACGAGTCATTAAAAATTGAACTCAAAGTTGGACCATCAGAGATGTAGCCGCGATCAACATTTGAAAGAGATAAGCTTAAAACATAAATGCCATAGAATGTTCCTTCAAATGATAATAAACATGCCCTATTAAATTTAAAGTGACTGTGCTTTTTCTTAAAAAAAATGGAGGGAGCCTCGAAATGGACCACCCTTTATATGGTCTTAAAGTTCTCACAAACACTATTCATATACGTGTAAGTAATTGTACGTATGTATGTACATTTATATTGGCTTCTTCGTTCCTCTTCAGTGATTTTAATAATTACTCCACAGTTCTAGACTGGCAGAGCAATTAAAATTGTTGGCAATGAAAATGGTCGGCGTTCTTTTTTTATTGCCATATATGTGGCTACAGCACTTATGTACATACTTATAAACATATTCCATATATACATATGTATGTACTTATGTATTTTTGTTTTCAAAAATCTGCTGAGCTTATTAAAGTTCAAAAACTTTTCGACACTTAAAAAGTAATAAACTTGTACACCTCAACTGATTGCAGAACTTTTTTAGGTCAGAAATTGTTTTTTTTTTTAATAAGGTATTCTGCCCTGGACTGACACATAGCTGGCGCTATTAGAATAAAATCCATATGGTTTTTGGTTAGCGCTAACCTTCAAGAGGCGCATGTATAAATTTGACAGCTGTTCCTCCTTACAGCTGTGGATCCTTAATTTGAGAATAATACCATTTGAATAATGAAACAAATTTTATTATTGTAAAACAATGGATAACAAGGTATTTCGTGTGTTGGCAAAATATAGCTTTTTGATGGGTAAAATACAGTTGAAGCAAAAACTTGGCTTGATGACGAGTTTCCGGACATTGCGACAGGAAAATGAACCATCAAAGTTTGGTATGCTAAGTTTTTCGAGCATCGAATACGTCCAATTCAGTAGACGCCCATTGAAGCTGTTACCAACAAAAACATCAGAAAAGACCGAAAAATAATGTTAAATGACAGTAAAATGAAGTTGTTCTAGATAGCAGGCACTCTTAACTCGAAACTAACAGCCAGAACTATTCCAGGTAATGTGGTATCCGTTGTAACGAAACCGTCACTCGCCAAGACTAGCCAAGTGACGGGTGCAACCTTTATTTCAAGCACATCAAGATTAGACGCACTAGGGAATGAAAGAACGGGGAAAGTCGGTACCACCTCGCCACCAGCTATATCACCACCGCCTTACTGAATATAGCACCGATGGACAAGGCCACAAAAACATAGTTGACTGCGAGCCTGTACACTCTGAAATCTTCGCACGCTTTGATTTCATTCCAAGATACTTGTAAACACAGTTAGCCGAACCTATCCTTGGCTGTTGTTTTTTGGCTCACATATGGGAGGGGAAAACTCGCTGGAGGAGAGGGGCTGTGGGCTTGTTTACGGATGGATCAAAGGTTACGGAGAGGATTGATGAAGGAGTATACCGTCGAGAACTTTCCATCAACTCCAGTTTTAGGCTTCCACACCACAGCAGCGTCTTCCAAACAGAGGAAGCTGCCATAAAGCTAGCAGTAGTTCTACTACTCCAGAGCACAACCTAATTTATATTGGTATCCACCTCGATAGTAAGGTAGCGATATTAGTGTTGGTTCGCTGAATGTTCGCTCAAGTCTATTGACGTCGTATATAGACTTCTTATCTTTAGCATACAATTACTTTAGGATTAGACTGCTTTGGGTGCCTGGCCACAGCGACATTGCAGGAAACTGTAAATCTGTTAAGCCAGCTAGGACAGGTACTTCAGTCTCAATAACAGAATGGGAACGAGTAGGAGCTTCCTGTAATTTGCTGTAGGTCCGCTGGACCTCACACCAGCTCAAAAAGCATTGGTCAACTACCAACCGCTGTGTCGCAAACTCCTTCTGGTCCGGGGTAAATCATAAGAAATCTAGCTCACGTCTCTCAGCAAAGTTCAGCTTTCAATGGTTATAGGAGTCTTAACTGGACACTGCTCCATCAGGATTCATGCAGAAGCTATTTGGCAGATGATGAGATAGCAACATCGAAACATTTCCTCCTTGAATGTTCTGCTTTATGGAGAGCAAGACAAAAAATACCTCGGATTTCATACATTTAAACATTCAAGTGAAATAGCAAATTAAGCATAAAACACTTTAGCAGATTTTTAATGGGTTCAGGGCGCTTTGCCGATATCTAATACTTAATTATAGGAGTTTTTCATTTGGCTTCACAAAGGACTGAGTACACCAGTCTAAGTGTGAACCCTCCGCCACGCCGTGGGTTCAGCCATCTAACCTAACCAAAGTATCTTCCAAGTGCTGATATGAACTTCACGCCTACTTGGAAATGTTTCATCTTTTAACGGAGAAGATATCTAAAGTGAAGTTAGTAAAAAGGTGGAAGGAAAAGATAGGTGGAATTCTTCTATTATCTACAACTTCCGAGTAAAGCTAAGCCTTTTCTAAAATGAAATCATGTATGTTTATATGTATTTTTTAGCGAATTTCTATCACGTAAAGTTCGTGGGCGTAGTTAATTGAGGCTTCTAATACAGTAGCGAAATCTGAGAAAACGCCCACAAAGATCCTAAGCCTTGATATGAAGTATTGATTTCATGCTAAAATTAATTGTTAACAATTAAATAAAATGATGTGGGGAATTTGATAGCAAGCAATAGTAAATAAATCATTGGAATGGGCGTGATATCTTACAATAATATAATTATCAATAGTTAAAGAGTTAGGATGAAAAACCTGCCTTAAGGTGAAAGCAACTAGTTGCAAACCTGCTTACAAAGGGCATGAATTGAAAGGTCAAAGAGTCGGCTGACACATTTTTGTCCAAGCAATTACTTGGTGTTTTTACAGAGCGATCTGCAAGATATCAGTTGACAGATTGCAACCAAATATAAGAAACTTAAAGTAGCAAATCTTATATTATATCTTGGTTATTGGTTATATAGCTTAAGACGAAATTTGTTAAAAATAATATTTTGTAGAAGTTCTGCGTTCAAACTCGTACAAATCGGACAGTCGGAAGTGGTCTCACCATCAACTGAAATAAAGCCGAGATGGTTTTATTTACTAAAAGATACAAGATCCCAGTGGCACCGCTGCCGCCAATGGGAGACATCCACCTGCAACCGGGAGATACAGTGAAATATCTAGGACTCATCCTGAATAAGGAGCTTTCATGGAAGCCGAACATCGAAGAGAGAGCAAAAAGGCCTCGATTGCCTTATACTGCTGTAGAGGAGCCTTGGCAAAAGGTGGGGTTCTCACCGAAAGTGATCCTATGGCTCTACGACACCATAGTCAAGCCCACTATGTTCTATGAAGTATGTGGTGGAGGGCTCTAGAAAATACCACACTTGCAAAGAAACTCTAGAGCGTTCGGCGTCGTCCATCAGCATGTGTGGTGCACTTAACGCCATAAAACATAGTGCCCGTAGACATAGTCGGAAGATGTATGGCTGCGAAAGTTGCTATCAGACTCAGAGAATCTGGGTTCCTAAAAGAACATGTGTCTGAACACTCGGAAATGTTCACACGCTTTGATTTCATACCGGATTTCATACCGGCTCCTTCTATCTCCACATACCGGCGAGAGAGTTGTTGGTAGGAAGAAGCCGTTGGAGCTTCTTTACGAATGGGCCAAAGCTTGGAGGGGAAGATTGGTGGAGGGGTTTACTGTCAGAACGCCATATGCTGCAGAAGCTGTATGAAAGAAGATGAGGTAAAAACAACTCAACACTTTCTTCTTGACTGTCCCGCGTTTGGGAAGTAAAACTTAATTACTTGGAAGCGCATACTTTCAGACATCCCAACGACCTGGCGGGAATAGAAATTAAACAAATTTGTATTGGCAACTAAGCGTTTTGCAAATATATAGATTCGAGCAAAAGAGTTCTTCTCTTCTTTGGTTTTACAAAGGGCAACATATAGCAGTCCACGTGCGACCTCTCCAGATCAGTGATCTAACCTAACCTAATAAAGCCGCCTATAAGTTCTTTATCAATTTTTATCAAAATATATTTAAAATCTCATATCTTTACAACTTGTCCGATTTCAATCAAGAAATCATAAAACTTGAAGTTTTACTTTTTTTATTGCCATTGTCGTGATTATTAGGAAAGCTCTCTGATCCCGTATCAACTTTTCTTAAAAAGGTGATAGAAATGTGATATCTTTACAACTTGTTCGATTTCAGTCAGGAAATCGTAAAATAATATTTGCTCTCGACTAACTTGAGCTTTTGTATTTTTATTATTATGATTATCGTAACAATTTTTATCACGTATGAAGAAGTTAAATGAGATTGTATAGGAACAGTTCACACATAGGAAATTTTACTGCTCACAAATGGTAAATTCTATTTTAGTGCTCCCATCACATTGAAACCGAGCAACTGATTTCGGTTAATTTTCTCACCTTGCATTTCATATAATTTCATCGAGCTCACTTCTACAAACTTAGATTTACCTAAACAAAATTGCTGCGGCTGAACTCAGATCTACAAATTTATGTTCGAGTATGAAACATCTTTGGAAGAGAGCGAGACAACTGGTTGGGCAACAACTGGACTTCTACAAACTTAGATTTACCAAAACAAAATTGCTGCGCCTGAACTCAGATCTACAAATTTAAGTTCGAGTATGAAATATCTTTGGAAGAGAGCGAGACAACTGGTTGGGCAACAACTGGACTTCTACAAACTTAGATTTACCAAAACAAAAATTGCTGTGCCTGAACTCAGACCTACAAATTTAAATTCGAGTGTGAGATATTTATCGAACAGAGCGAGAAAGAGAGCATTCAGTTTCAACGAAGTCGTTAGCGATTGCCACCTTACTGAGAAATTACTCACTGATAAAATAATGACACTGCTCGTAAAAAATGTCAAATCATCGATCAAAATGACAAATATTAAGCTTCGTAAAGTTCCCCGAAATAAATGTCATACCGTATAATTGAGCATGAGATGTGACTGTACTTAAATTTGTATGTAGATAAAGAGAGATTTTATTTCATGTACACATATATACATATGTACATATATATAAATATTTTTACAAAAAAATCACGCTTCGTGTTCGATTGAAATTTTTACAATTATTTTTTCATATCTTTCATTGATCGTGTTGCCTAATATGTATATCTATATATGTATGTACATATGTATGTATATGAACCACAAAAATATAAGTGTAATGAAATTTGTGTATGGAAAAATATTTATATAATAATTATCTGGAAGTTTGTATAGTATGTATGAGTATTTATTTTATTTAGTAGGTGTGGTGAGCGACTTACATAAATTTATTGTAAATTGATAAAATATTTTATTAAGTGTGCCTGCAATTAAGTGTTATAGCAACCACATACTTGCTTACTATGTATTTAAAAATACTGCAAAAGAAGTTATTAAAAATATTTTAATTACCTTTAAGAATCTTGCTATTTATATTAAAATAAAACAATATATTAATTACATCAATAAGGTGCTAGAATAAATAATTATGTATTTAAAAAGCAGGGAGTTAAGTGATCTAGTGCAAATAAAACCAAACCTCTAATACAAGTAAACTGATATGATCTTTACAATATTTGAAAGCAGCAAACTAGTGAGGATAGTAGTGACTAGAATTTAATGACTAAAGTGGAACTAGTCCGGTAAACACTAGCCATATATCTTTTGACAAACGACCACAACACGTGCGCGATTGGATAGATACCAAGAGTTGAAGAGGGAAGCGAAACGCAATTCCAGACAAAAACAGAGATAAACCAAAATGAGTGATTACGAAGAGCTTTACAAGCTGGCCGATAAGGGTAATGCTACGAAAAGATGCGGTGATTAACAAAAGGTTTCAAGAGCGGAGTATACTCTTGTAGAACCCCCAAAGGTAACCTAGTTACTGATGCCCAGATCATACTGAAATTATGTTCTGCCCAATCCACAAAAAGGGAGACCCACAACCTGCGCCAACTACCGTGGGATAAGCCTCCTCTACATCGCATATAGGGTTCTACGAGTATCGGGCGTACTGTGTGAAAAATTAAAGGAAAGCCAATAACTGATCAGATATTCACCATGCACCAAATCTTGGAAAAGACCAGTGAAAAAGGTCTTCATCTATTTCAAACTACAAAAGGAACTGCCTTTATGTCGCTGTCTGAATTTAGTATTCCCACAAAACTAATAAGGCGTGTAAACTGACGTTGAGCAATACCTAAAGCTCCGTCAGGATCGGGAAGGGCATCTTCGAGCTGTTCGATACCAAACGAGGTTTCAGACAAGGCCACTCCCTATAGTACAACTTCTTTAATCATTTCCTGGATAAAATAATTCGAGCTGCAGCCCTGAATAGAGAAGGTACAATCTTCTACAAAAGTGTACAACGGCTGTCGTACGCCGATATCATTAACCTCGCCGTTAGTTCTGCTTACTAAATGTTGGACAAGAAAGCGAAGCAAATGGGTCTGGTAGTGAAGGAGGACAAGACGAAATATCTCCTGTCATCAAACAGTCATATCTTCGATAGAAAATAACTTTGCTTGAAACCAGTATTAACACCAACAGCAACGTTAGCCTAGAAATCCAACGCAGAATAACTCTTGCCAACAGGTTCTACTTCGGACTGAGTAGGACAGAAGTAAAGTCCTCTCTCGAAAAAAAAAACTAATCTCTATAAGTCACTCATTATTTCCATCCTGCTATATGGTGTAGAGGCATGGACGGTGACAACATCTAACGAGTCGGCGTTACGAGTTTTCGAGAGAAAGATTCTGCGGTAGATTTATGGTTCTATGCTCATTGCCAACGGCGAATATCGCATTTGATGGAACGATGAGCTGTATGAGATATACGACGGCATTGACATACAAGTAGTTCAGCGAATTAAAAGCGACTACGCTGGCTAGGTCATGTCGTCCGAATGGACGAAAATACCCCACCTCTGAAAGTATTCGACGCAGTACCCGCCGGAGGAAGCATAGGAAGAGGACGACCTCCACTCCGTTGGAAGGAGTAGGTGGAGAATCTCCAATTGGCGCTAAATTGCGAAAGGACGAAACGACTGGCGCACTGTTGTTAAATCGGCTTCAACTGCGAAAGCGGTGTCTACGTCATTAAAGAAGAAGAATACGAGTAGCTGTCCTACTGTCTCCTACTTATAATATTGTCCATTTGAAGTCTTTAACATAAGTCATTTTTGCACACTGAATACATGGAGTAAGGATGTCATATGTAAACTTGTGGTAAAAAAGATATGAGGGTTATATTGAGTGTTTTCTAACTGAGATATTTTTTACTTATATAAGGACTGAATAGTTTACTCGATTTAATTGAAATGAAAGCCAAATACAACCTAAATCGAATGGTAAATGTTATCTTACAAATATTCGACCACCTTGAGAAAGAAAATACCATTAACAGCGACTATTGCATAGCATTATTGGACCATTTGAAGGACAAAAACCCGCCGAAAACCCGCAGAATTTAACGAAAAAAGTGCTGTTTAACGAGACAATGCACCGTGTCACAAGTTAGTTAATGAGATGGGGAAAAATCCATGAATTGTGGTTCGAATTGCTTCCGCTTCCATCGTATTCGCCAGATCTGACCTTCAGCGACTATTTCCTGTTCTCAGATTTCAAAAAACTGCTCCCTGAGAAGAAATTCCCTCGAATGAAGAGGTGATCGCCGAAACTGACATCTATGCACTGTTAGATCCCGCTCTCGATAGAATTTTGGTCGAAATAGTTTATTTTAATATTTATTTAGAGAGAGTTAGGTGTTCCGTGATTAAAATTAAATAGACTTTAAAATAATGAAATAGTAAATGTAATTTTGGAACATAACTTAATTCTTATTTTCAAATGAAAATTTGTTGACAAGAGTCCGACAGCACAAGCCTATCTGGCGAGCACGAGAAGTGGCCAATCTTAAACGGCTTCTATTTGATTATGCAAGTTAATACCAGAATTATACCAGTTGCCTGTTCGATTCGCTACATTTCAAGTTTTGAGAATTGAAGACAGCTTTGTAAAATATATTTCCATATTTATTTATTGAAAATTCTTATAAGTCAATTACCATTCATTATTTCTAAGTAGTTTCTTATATACACATTAAGTGCACAACAAAAGATAAGTCAACAGCAAAATGCTTTACATATTGATAATATATGGTATACATATGTATGTACATTATAAGCTGTATGTAGAATGGCGCAAATAACTCCACATACACAAATAGATATCTCGTGAATTCTGCTCACTTAAAGCTTAATGGCTGTGATATGTGATAAGGTGCTATTTGATGGACGTCGTCAAGCAAATCATCACTACTTCAAGCCTTTGAAAACAATGCCAAATAACAATAAAACGCAAAGCACATTTTCAAAAACAAAAGAGCAAGAAATTAAAATAATAAAGTAAAACAACAAAATGCGCTTGTAAATGTTGCCATTTTTATCAGTGAGTGCTCTGTCACTTGCTGACAAGACGGAATTAATTGCAACAACAGCAAATATGCGAAGTTTAAAATTGAAGCCGTTGGAGAAATGCAACGAAATATTAAGTAAATTTACAATATTTATTTAGGCCCGCTAAATATTAATACAGAGACAAAGGTATGCAAATAATATGTGCATGTATGTGTAGCTGAGTGCAATTATTGCACATAATTTATACTTTTACATACACACATATTATATAAACATTAAGTACACATGTAAAGATAATGCGATAATTATATAGACCAGGTGATTGCAATGATAATAAAGACTGAGTTTTCTCTGTTATTTCAATAAAAGATGTTTTTTTGGTCTTTGACACAGCTGTTGGAAATGTGGCTTTAAGACTCCATCAGTGGTTTAATATTCATGATTCAGCACTTCATTCAGCTATCATTCTCTTGAGCTGAATAGATATTGAAAGTCAATTTGGAAAGTTCAATAAGCTTTATAACCAAATAATATGTTTATTTCAAGAAAAACAAATGCAATCCTACCACACAAATTAAATCAAGATCATTTCAGGAAGTTGTGAAATACTAAAAAAACATATTTGATCCCCTTCTTCAGCCTTTGTGAACCGAAGTGTTATTTACTCGAAGGGCAATTAAGGACGAGCCGACACCCAATCGTGCGGAGGATGGAGCCATGTGTAGAAGTTCACGCAAGTGAGGAAAGTTGTGTGATTGCCATTCACTTGGGAATGGCCAGAAGCGATTCTTTTACACATGGCTCAAGCAGCTCACGTCTTCCGGTTGACGACCACTACAAACGTATTAAGGATTTTAAGGACTGGGAAATGCTCGAAAATTCTACGACAAAAAGCAGCGACTAACAGAAGGTTTCAAGTCTGGAGCATACTCTTGTTGGGCCCCATAGGTGATCTAGTAACCGATGCTCAAAGCATACTAAAATTATGGTGGGAACACTTATCCAGCCTTCTTAATGGCAGTAAAAGTATAACGCCAAGATAAGGCGAACCCGATTCTCCAATCTTTGAAGATGGAGTAGACGTTCTATTACCCGACCATGAGGAAGTTCGAATAGCAATTACTTGTCTAAAGAAAGCAGCGGGGGCCGATGGACTGCCGGCCGAGCTATTCAAATACGGCGGCGAAGAACTGATAAGAAGCATCCATTAGCTTCTTCGCAAAATATGGTCGGATGAAGTCATGTCCGACGATTGGAGTTTAAGTGAGATCTGTCCAATCCACAAAAACGGAGACCTTACAATCGGCGCCAATTACCGTGACATAAGCCTCTTTAATACCGCATATAAGATATATCCAACATAGTATGTGAAAGAGTGAAGTCCACTGCCAATAAACTGACTGGACCTTAGCAGTGTGGCTTTAGACCTGGAAAATCTACTATCGCCCAGATTTTCACCATGTGCCAAATCTTGAATAAGACCCGTGAAAAGAGGGTCAGCACACACCACCTCTGCGTCGATTTTAAAGCCGTCTTCGACAGCACGAAAATGAACTGCCTCTATGCCGATAAGTCGGCTGTGTAAGCTGACGTTGAGCAACACCAAATCCGTAAGAATCGTTCAATACCAAATTAGGTTTCAGACAAGTCGATTCCCTAACTTCTTCAATCTACTGCTGGAAAAAATTATTCCAGCTGCAGAGCTAAATAGAGAAGATACAATCTTCTACAAGAATGTAGAACTGCTGGCGTATGCCGATGACATCGATATCATTGGCCATAACAACCGCGCTGTTAGTTCTGCTTTCTTCAGACTGGATAAGAAAGCGATGCAAACGGGTCTGGTAGTGAACGAGGACAAGACAAAATATCTCCTGTCATAAAACAAACAGTCGTCGCATTCGCGAATTGGCTCCCCCGTCACCGTTGACAGTCATAACTTAAAAGTCGTAGCTAATTTCGTCTATCATAGAATCAGCATCAACACCGACAACAACGTCAGCCTCGAAATCCATGGCAGAATAAGTCTTGCCAACAGGTGCTACTTCGGACTGAGTAGGCAATTGAGAATTAAAGTCCTCTCTCGACGAACAAAAATCAAACTTTATAAATCAATCATTATTCCCGTCTTGCTATATGGTGCAGAGGCTTGGACGATGACAACATCTGATGAGTCAGCGTTACGAGTTTTCAAGAGAAAGGTTCTGCGGAAGATTTATAGTCCAACTCTGAGAGTATGCGACGCAGGACCCGACGGGGTAAGCAGAGGAAAAGAAGAGCTCAACTCTGTTGGAAAGACCAAGTGAAGAAAGACATGGCTACACTTGAGACAACTCGCAAATCGACAGCTAACAGTTTAGGCTTGGTAAAATTGAAGCATTACACGATAGAACATAGTGTCTTCTTGATGAAAATTTTTTAAAATTTCGTCAAAAAATGAATGCTGAATGGATTTATTGAGCAAAAAAATCTCAAGCGATAAAGCACAAAGTGACTTAATGGTTTTGTTAGTCGCCGAAATTTCCACTTCCGGGGTTCTGAGAGCCATGTGAATGTCGAAAAACAAATGCATCCACAACTTGTCGCTGTTAGATGTGGATTTAGAATGGAGGCATAATTGTATCATACTTTTTTGAAAATATGCCGGCTGGTCAAGCAGTAACTGTTACTGGTGTTCGATATCGCGACATGATAACCCAGTTATTTTTGCTGAAATTGGATGATTTTGATGTGACCAATATGTGATTTTAACAAGGCGATACCAGATGTCATGCAGCCCGTGAATCACTTCAATCACTGCATACGACATTTCCATGTCGTGTACGCTCTCGTTTTGGTATTTACAATTGGCCTCTAGTTCGTGTAAATTAACGCAATTAGATTTTTTTTACGGAGTTATTTAAAATCACAGGTCTATTGCAACAAGCTCGCAGCCAAGCCTAGGAGGAGATTCAACGTTGCATCAATGAAGTTCAGCCACATTTATGTCGAATAATCAACGAAAATTTCGACAAACGAATATGGAAAGCCGTGGATGGATTTGCTCGATGTGTTATTCCACAAATAAACATATCCTATGTACTTTAGGATTCAATAAAATTATTACAATCCAACTGTGTTTTGTAACTAGTTCCAATATTTTGCGACACCCTTTATATAGATCGAATACGAAAATCTAAATTCCAGTGAAGTTTACTTGTCCGACTGTTTGATAAGTTGAGGCTGATACCATCTTAGTATGTTTCTTATGAAATATCAATATCTTGGGCCTTCAGCATTTCCAGAAAAAGTGAGAGGATATATATTAGCTCTTAAAAGTAGCTGAGGTGATGTTGGTTATAGTTTGTAATCAAATTCGTAAGAAATTATTTTTGCAAGGAAACCAGATGTTCTCAGCAGAACTGTATGATGGGTATTAAACTTTATGTGTAGCGTTTCTCTAGGTGACTTTAGAAATATAACTCCATTTTGTTCGAATATGTAGCGATCTAATGACGTGAGATTAAAAGCATTTGGAATATCTTCACAATGCTGTCATCAGCCACTTTGCATTCAAAATATGCCAAAAATGTTTCACAACTGGTTTTAAAGCTATCCCTCCAGGAAATTCTTTGAACAATTTTAAATTTAAAATTTTTTTGACAGCAACCTTGTACATTGCAAAAAATAGTAAAAAATAATAGCTTTTCTACGCTTTGTACATTAATACATGTACTTATGAATTTAAAGCTAATTGCTATTCGTCCTTGATATTTGCTACATGTTTCAATTAGGTAAAATGTTTCAAATTGTTTTATAATTCAAGAACAAATTATATTGTTGATAGTCTGATATATAAACAAACATTCATACATATATATGAATAAATGTATATAAATATAGTTTCTGACTATTTCAAACGCGAGTTATTTATACTTGAAATTCCAACCATTTGCCAAGTCTAACTATTTTTCGTAAGTATAAATAAAAACACCATTGAAAATAAGTATATATATCTAAACGTATATATGTGTAGTTAAATATAACACCTATATATATATACATATATTTATGTATATTATTATATATTATATATTTTGCTCTGTTAGTAGCAGTTATTGTACTTTATTTCCACAGCTGTGACTTTCACTTTCAGAATCTTTTCAAAAGCAGATGTTGTGTTGTATAATGCGGATAGTTAATATATTCAATTTAAGTTAAGCAATTAAGAGATATTTTTTACATATTCTGTGAATTGTTGAAGCTACTTTTTAATTATTTATTTATTTTTTAAATAAATTTCACAACCGGTTTTCATTCTGCGCTAATACATAAATTAATAAAAAAACACTGCTAAAGAAAAATATGGCAACAATGTAAACTAAAACAAGTAACATTTTATAACATTTTATACTCTTGCAACTTGCAGAGAGATCAAAGACCGGGAAATTCCCCCAGGTGTAAAATTTTAACCAGAGGATCGGAAACAAAGTATTTTTATATATACGTATGTACACTACATATGTATGTATATATAATAGTCACATATTTGTTAGAAAAAAGAAAATTATTATATGTAGTATATGAGAGATGGGGTAGTATCGATCCGATTTTATCTATTAAATTTTATCATGCCACATACTAAAAAATGTTCCCTGGGTTTCATTAAGGTACCTCACATACAATCATATTCAGTAAATTCAGCCGTTTGTTCGAAAATCCGAATATTAGTTATATGAGGTGTAGGTCCAGTTTTTGCCCAATTGTATCTATTTTAGGCACAAAGATACATTGTTATGAGTAAAACACGCTCTGTAATTTTCATCGAGATAACTCACATATTGGCCGTTATAGGCGGTAGGAAGTCACTCGGAAGTTCGACTATCTTTAATTAGGTATAGGAGGGTTAAGGGAAGTTCGACTCCAATTCAACCCATTTTTGATACACAAAATTACTATTATCAGGAAAGGATTCTCTCTGATATATCCCATACGTGAACCGATATTTTCCGCCAAAAGTGAACTATAGATACGGGGGTCCACATATTTGGTACCCAGGGTTTTGAACAGCTTTGATTCCATTCATAAAATTTTTGGACATAAAGTGGCATACTTCAAAGGCATATTATTCGTGCAAAATTGTAATAAAGAATCAAGTGGAATTAAGAATTGTGTTATATGGGAAGTAGGCGTGGTTGCAGTCTGATTTAACTCATATCTACACTGTAATATAGAAATATAGGAATATCCGTGACATACCATCTTAGTGATAAAATTTATTGTCACTGGCGTATTTAGTTATTGAATTATTGCGTTTTTAGTAGTTTTGAACAGTACCGTTATATGGGGAGTAAGCGGATCCCTACGGTGATCCATCTACGAACTCGTAATTTTTTTTAAAAAGGAATGCGCATAACACTCAGTTCATCGAGATATCGCACGGACGGACGGACGAACAGACAGACAGTCACCCGGATTTCAACTCGTCTCTTCAACCTGATCATTTATATGTATGTATATACAACCCTATACCTATCTCGATTAGTTTTAGGTGATACGTACAACCGTTAGTAGAACAAAACTATTTAAGTCTGTAGCAACTGTATACAAACTGTTTTTGATAGGTTAATTTGTGTGATAGCTAGAAGCTACAATGATCCGAACTGAACAATATTTTCAGAGATTGCATCATTGCTTTGGATAACAACCCTAGCCAAATTTGGTGGAGATATCCCGTCAAATGACAAAGTTTCCCATACAAGGACTTGATTTGGATGGGTCAGTTTGTAGGGCAACGATATTCTATAGTGGTCTGATCTGAACAAATCTTTCGGAGATTAGACTACACCTTTAGTTAATAACCTACATTAAATATCTTGAGAATATTTCATCATTTAAGATAGTTTCCCATACAAACAATTGTTTCCAATCGCTCAGTTTGTATGGCAACTAGAATGTGCTATAGTGGTCCGATATCGGCGATTCCGACAAATAAGCAGCTTCTTAGAGAGGCAAGGACGTGTCCAAAATTTAAGATCGATATCACAACAACTGAAGGACTAGTTTGCGTATATACAGACTGACAGACGGGCATAGCTAAATCAACTCAACTCCTCATGTTGATCATTTATGTATATATTTTATAGGATCCCAGGCATGTTACAAACCTTATTTCAAAATCTTCTGACCATCATAGTTTAATTACAAATTGAATGCAATATCCTCGGAACAAACTTGTATACCTTATCACAACCATCCTCCAAGCGAAAAAACACACTCAAATTTTTCTTTCAATTTCTAGATTACATTATTTCAAAAATTACTAACTGCATTTCCCATTAACGATAAGTTTGTTGTTATTTCCTTATAAATCTACGTATGTATGCTCCAGAAATACAAGTATGTGGTGACACCAACACTTGAGGTGGTAGCCCGGTTTTTAAGTGGCTCAAAATTGATAAAATCACATTATAGACATATGACAGCACGTCATTTCTTGGTGCTTTATTTATAACAACAATAACAACAGAGAGCGGCAAAAATTATATTTTTACATAACCGATTGCTTAACACTCTAATGAAATCTAATTAGTGAGAGCTCCACTAGGTGAATAGTGTTTATAGATAATAGTGAAGATTAAAAGAGCGTGTTATTTCTATTTATTAGAATATATACAAGTAGTACGAGTATACTGTATATAGATAATACATAGATATCTTGTATAAACAAATATTTGTATAAGTATTTCCTTCTATATAATATATTTCTCAATATACATATGTAAATACAAATATCCAAAGTGGGCACTTTAGGGTTAATAACATAGTAAACTCTGCTTAAAAATTGCTTCTACATATGAAGACTCTTATGCATTCAGAAGCCGTAGCTGAGAAATCATCGTAGCTGAGAAATATCGTGTGATATCACACCGTTAGACGCTTCCTGTGGAGTTACATGTAAATGACACGTAAAGTCTAAAGTCCATACGGACAATTCTGTTTCGATTCAGACCTTTGAGCAAATCATCACAATGAATGAGTGCCATTCGCCAGTTAACAGTCGAAATACTCGAACGAGTCATCGAAAATTGGACTGAACGTCAATCTGAGATGTAACCGCGGCCAACATTTAGAAGAGATAATCTTCAAAAAATAAATGCCACAGAATGTTTTCTCGAATGATAATAAGCATTCCCCAATAAATTTGAAATTTTTTTTTACAAAAGTAGGCAACCTCGAAATGGATCACCCTTTATATTCGTACTAGTCTTCTGTTTTTGAGACATCGATGTGAAATTTTGCATACGTCTTTTTCGATCTAAGAAGAACGATTCATCGGAACCATTCATATCCGACCACTATAGCAAATAGCTCCCGTGCTAACTGATCAAAAACCATTTCTTGTACAGAAAACTTTTTTACTTGAAAATACATCTTCGTGAAAATAAAAAATTAAGTTCTTGAATGGAATCTTTTGTATTTGTGCAGAGTATATATTATACATTGTAGTTTCTTTGAAACTGGAGTTAACGTTTTTTTTTTTATTTTTTTGATAATACCGAGAAAGAGATAGCCGTAAATGTACATATAGGTAGTGTATAATACTTTTGGCCTTGTTAAGAATAATAAAGAAAGATACTGACTCATTAATTGACTTGTCATCGAATGGAATCAGTCGGACTTCCCTATTTACACACAAACATACACATATGTACATATGATTCATCACTTAACTTCGTTTGTGATTACTTTGAGCCAAGGTGTTGTACTATATACATTAGGGTGTGTCATTCTGAGTCAACCTTTTTTTCAACTGAAAAACAGGTTTAAAACTTTCGAAAATGTGAAAAAGAAAGTCACTCAAAAGATGAGCTCTTAATATTAATATTAAGAGGTGCCTGTTTCAAATTTTCTGTTTTCCATATAAATTACATGGAAAAAAAATAATTTTTTTGTGGTGGTTATTGTGCGGAGGTTATTATATGTGCACGCGATTTTCGATTTTCGAGTAGAATCGTAGCCGCTGTCTTTCAATTCGCTGAACTATGTCAATGTCGTCGTATATCTCGTACAGCTCATCCTTCCATCGAATGCGATATTCGCCGTGGCCGACGCCCAAAGGACCATAAATCTTTGGCAGAACATTTCTTCCGAAAACTCGTAACGGCGACTGATCGGTTGCTGTCATCGTCCAAGCCTCTGCACCATATAGCAGGACGGGAATTATGAGCGACTTATAGGGTTTGCCTTTTGTTCGTAGAGAGAGGACTTTACTTTTCAATTGCCTACTCAGTTCGAAGTATCACCTTTTGCAAGAGCAATAACATCTTATAAACCATCTGATCAAATTTGACTCAGACTCGATCACTTAAACCGCACACCGAATCGATATTTCTATCTATTATTTCTTAATTTATGTTCTTGCGAAATTGGATATCCATGGAAATATTTGCCTCCCAATTTTTCCAAAGAAAAAGTTTTCAACAACGAATTTGCTCGAGGTTTTGTGTTTCCAATGGAGTCCCTGCAACTGAATCGTTTTAAATGTATCAGAAGTGTTTTTGGGAGTTTCGTTTATAATGAACAAAAGCATTTGAGTGGCACAAAACATTGAGTGAAGGTCGTGAAGTTATAGCAAACTAGGCTCATTCTTGTCGGCCACTCACCTCTGTTAATGACGAAAACATCAAAATAAATCTTCATAAAAAAGGGCTTAAAAGTCGTCATGTTGGCATCAGAGAGATAGCCGAGGATCTCAACAACTCCTACGTCTCGACTAAAGACATTTTGGTTAATATTTTGGATAAGAAGCGTGTCAATCCTGGCTCATACTAAAAGACCTGAAGCTTTTGCAAAAATGACATCGAGTAGAGTAGAGATGCGTGATAATGTAGCTAAGGGCCCTAGATTCATCAAACACATCATTACTGGTGACAAAACGTAGGTTTATGAATATGACGTCGAAGCTGTCCAATTATCTAGTGAATAGCCCTACAAAAATGAGTCGAAACTGAAAAAACCAAAATTCGCTGAAGGCATTGAAGGCCATCCTAGCCGAACCTTACAACAAGTGTATGGAAAATGGAAAATTGGAGCATTGGCTTACTTATATTGCCTCAGGAGCTTAGTTTGAATACTACTAATAGCAAAGATTTGTATTAAAAGGCGTGACAATTTTGTTTTAGTTCGGGTCAAATTTGACCCCTATGAACCAATGTGAGCACAACTTGTGGAATAGCAGCAAGCTTTACCAAACTTTTTGGAGGATATAACAATCTTATCACTTATCAGTTATCAATTTGGTAGTTCATATGACGAAATCTGAGAGATATCAGACTGAAAAAATATGAAAAGAACTACTTAAAACTCAAATTTTTTTTTACCGGTTTCCGTTAGTAAGTACATAAGAAAACACACAAGATTTCGTTATCTATAAGGACTTCGTATCCCACAACACAAGCGCATATAATACTGCGTTTTGAATACATCCGAAGGATATAGAAAGACCAACCGATGAAAATGGAAAAAGAAACGACACTTTCCACAACTGCCGGTTCTACGTTACCGAAATTAACCTGGATTTTATCTAATCTAATTTGGATAGTTAAGTCATAGTTAGTCAGATTTTTCAGATTTAGTTAGATTTTCTTTTTATTTGAGTTCACTAAACCGTCGTCGACATGAAGTCAACATAATTAAGTAAACAATAGAACAGTTCCGACAACTCAGAAGTTAACCCGAGAGAATATTGTATATATAGTATTATCGATGAAACTACATCTAAATAAATAAATTGATCCAATATTAAATATGTAAATATCGGGTTTTTCAATAGGGACGCTACAAAAGTAGACCGATAGGGACAGCAAACGACGCCACATTTTTTTCCACTCTTTTGACATTTATCTTCAGTAAGGTTCGGAGTCATTGGCCTCAACTTTACGAGCACTACGTCCAATTTATGATCGTCATAATCGTCCTGTCAGATCAACAATTGAGCGTCTAGGGGAAAAATTTTAATCCACAAGTACAGTTGAAAATGTTCCCGTGCCAGTGAGGCAAAGAAGTGCGCGTAGTTTCGAGAATTTACTCACACGTCGTTCTCAAGCGATGGGGATCTTCGTGACTAATTTTGCACAGATTTTGGCCTACATCCTTACAAGATCAAATTGACGCAAAACTGAAGCCGCTTGACCACCAGAATCGTCATATGTTCGTGAATTTGGCTGAGCAACAACTTGAAAATGATCCGGATTTACATCGAAAAGTCGTCTTCTGGGATGAGCCTCAGTTCATTTTCATTTCAGACTGAATGGCTTTGTCAATAACCAAAATATGTGTTATTGGTCAGCCAGCAATCCACACGAACCCCATGTGTCACAATTGTATCCTGAAAAAATTATGGTTTGGTGGGGTTTATGGGCCGGCGGCATCATTGGGCTGTACGGAAGAAGATCAAGACCAGCACGTTACTGTGAATTGGAATCGCTACCGTTCAATGATAACCGAATATTTTTGGCCCGAATTGGATGATATGGGCTTAGACAATATGTGGTTATAACAGAACGACGCCACAAGCCACAAAGCGAATGTTATAATCGATTTATTGAAAACTATGTTTGGTGAATGTGTTATCTCACGAAATGGCCCACTCAAATGACCGCCTCGGACGTGCAATTTGACGCCGTTCGACTATTTCCTGTGAGGCTACGTCAAGTCAATGGTCTATGACAACAAACCAGCGCCGATTGATGAACTGCGTACGAATATCGAACGTGAAATTGCAGCAGTATACTGATCTTCGATGGCATTTCAGTTGGTCGCAAAATATTTGAAACCATTGTCAAAAGCTTCAAAGTCTTGTAATATTAGTTTGTATGAGTATCAGACCACTTTTTGCTACAGAGCTACTAAAATAATAAACTTGCTAAAAGAAATTCATTCTAGAAAGTATCTTTTTAGCAGAAGTCATTGAACTTGATCGTAGTCTCTAGAAGATAGCCAAAATTTGACAGCTCATCGATAAACTGGACTGTGAAAACAGCGTTCATTCACAATGAACTTAGAAATTGAAGTGGATCCCTACTGAGACATTTGTAACTAACCTAATTAAGTTCGATAGGTTTGAAGATTGTAAGACTGAAAATATACATATGCAGCTATAAACAAGTATTTGTTTTAGCATATTCTATATGAATATTTATATGTAAGCAGATATCAACGCTAAAGATCGTTCCATTGATAAATGTGGCAAGCAGCAATGAATACCGCATGAATGGCGTGACTTAACGGCAAACCTGTAACCAACACCTGTGCTGCATATTTCTGTATAGTGTACATTGAATCTGGCATCTAACTATGCAATAAACCAGCAGTTAGCAGCAATAAGCCGGCGGTGGAGCGTTGCAAGAGCAGACAGCAGCAGCAACTACGTAGAATGTGGCCAAGCAACATATCGAGTGTTTTTTTTGAGTGTTTCGAACGCGTAATGATTACAGGGTCAGCAACGCACTTAGAAATAAAGGCAAAAAATGGCAATACATCAACAACGGCGGCACTGACACTTACAACTTTTATTGTTGTTGCCATTATATTTTTTTTTTTTTTTTTGTTTTGCTAACAACTTTCAAATGCGTTGTGGGACAGTCGCCGGTTATGGTAGGAGGCGCGCCAACTTTGTTAATTTATGCACATTTTTAAGCAGCGGCACGCACAATATATTGATTTTCTGCGCTTTTTGTTTGTTGAATTATATAATTTTATGTAACTTTTCGTTGGCATCACACGCGGTCAGCAAATATTTTTGCACTTTTTTATATAAAATCCACATTGCACATGCGTGAGACTTTTTGGCGATTTTTAAATTATTTTATTTTTATTTTTTTTTTTGTTATATTTTTTAATTTTTTTTATTTTTTTATAAAATACATTTTTTTTTTACCTAAACTTTTTTTTTTAATTATGTAACTTTTCGCTGGCAACACACGCGGATTGCATATGTTAAATAAAATATTATTTTGCATCTATTATTTCAAAACGAATAGTATTAATTTTTTTTTTAATTTTTTGTGTAAATTTTTTTATTTTATTGTACATAATTACATACACTGTCATGTACCCGACTTTTTGACAATTTTTAGATTTTAATTTTTTTTCGTAAATTTTTTTTTATTTATTTGTTTTTATTAATTTTTTTAAATTTGTTTATTTAATAATCTTGTGTTTTATTAATTTTATTTATTCCCTTTTTCAATTAAAGTTTATAATGCTCAAAACAGAAATGTTAATTTTTATTTTTCATATTTTTTTTCATAACGCACACTGTGCATGTTTTTTAATAGTTTTCCATTTTTCATCGCGTATTTTGGATTAAAATTGAATAATATTTATTTTTTTTTTGTTTTATTTATTTTTATTTATTATTTTTTAATTTTATTATTTATTTTTTTTATTGTTATTACACATTTATTATTTACTTTTTATTTTTAATTAATGTGTAAATTTTCAAAAAAAAAATAGTTTTAATTTTTTACACATTTTTCTTTCTTTTTTTCACGGTTTTTAAATTTTCAGTTTATTTATTTTTTTGTTTTGTTAATATTTATAATTTTTTAAACTATATTTTACAAAAAGAAAATATTAATTATTATTTTTAGTATTTGTATTTAATTTACACTGTCCACACCACTTTTGATGAGTTATAAACATTTTAAATTTTTTTATTTTACTTTATTTTTCGTTTTATTTATTTTTATATAATTTATAATCTATATAACAAAATATTATTTCTTTTTATAACTTTGACACCATTTTAAAAAAAAGTAAAAAATAAATTATATGCCAATAAATGAAAGGAAAAATAAAAAAATGCATAAAAAGTGTAAGAAATAATTAAAAAAAAAACAATAAACAATTTAAAAAAAAATAATTTAAAAAAACAATAAAAAGTTATTTTAATTATTTTTTTTTTACATTTTTTATTTTTCCTTTCATTTATTGGCATATAATTTATTTTTTAGTTTTTTAAAATGGTGTCAAATTTATGAAAATAAATAATATTTTTTATGTATTTTTTAATTAATTTGTATATCATTTTTTTTAACAAATTTACTTTTTCAAAAGAAATAATAATTTTAATTTTTCATATTTTTTTCTGGAAACTTTAATTTATTGTGATTTAATTTTAACTAATTTTGTATATTTTTCATGAATTATTATTTTTAATGAAATTTTTTTAACTTACACTACCTACGCAATTTTGACGATTTTTAATATTTTATTTTTTGTTTTATTTATTGGCATTTATTATTTTTTAATTTTTTTATTTATTCAATTTTCTTGATTGTTATTACGCATTTATTGTTTATTTATTTTTTTTTAAATAAGGTGTAAATTTACAAAAAAAAATAGTTTTTATTTTTTACACATTTTTCTAATGTTATTTATTACGCATGGATTTTTCAGGATTTTTAATTTTTCAATTTTTGCAATTAGTTTAAAATTATTTTTTATTCTTTGTTTTTTTTTTTGTTTTATTTTTGTTTTGTTTATTTATTAATTTAATTTAATTTTTTACTTAAGATTTGTTTAATTTTTAATGTATTTTTTTATGTTTGCAAATTATCATGGCAATTTGCTTAAAATTATTTTTAATTTTTAAAATTTTGTTAATTTTTATTTTTAATTTTTTGTTTTTTTTACTTTTTATAACTTTTTTTACTATTTTTAAATTTAATTTTTTCACTTAAACACTTTTCTCTATTTTTCACTTTAACATTGTTTTCTATTTTTTTAAGTTATGTATTTGTAATGTTTTTTTAATAGTTTTTTATTTTGTTTCTTTTTACATTTTTTAATTTAATTCTTTCATTTTAAGTTTTTTAATTAAATATTGCATTTTTGTTTGCCTTTTTCACTTCAACTCTCACACACAATTTATTTCGGATTGACAATCGCCGCCGCAGCTATTTACACACACGCACTCGTGGTTTGCATTGGCTAAACAAAAACAGACTTGCTGACACTGCAGCAGCGCGACCGCATTGCGGCTAATGCACACAGCCCAGAGCCATTCACCGCATGGATCATGTTGTTTTTGGCATTCCGGGGATTGTTTGTGCTTTTTTTTTGGTATTTTCCGTTGCACACATGTATTTTTGGCTATCCGCTAGAGCTCGCCGCACATTTCAAGTTGCACGAGTATGCAGATTGGTGTGTGCTGTTGCACGGTGCCACACTTGAGATTTTCGCAGTTCGTTCACTGTTCCCTAAGATTTGAGGTTTCGCAATTTGCTACTTATCTACATACATCCCTCCAACAAGTGTATATGCATACATTGGTGTTTATGTGTGGGTGTTTTTGTATGTGTATGTGTGCATGTGGACATTTTGATTTATTTTAACCGGTAACAGTGAGCCATAATTGAAATTATCAACATGTTATTAGACATTAATAAACTTTCGATGGTTGCAATAAAATGCGTAATCACCTTGTTATCTTTATAAGCAGGTACATACGCTTGTACATACATACAAGTATGTATTATGATTGCAATTGAACACCTTTTTTGTAGTTGTTATACTTATTTCTTTGTTTTGTTTTTATTTTTAAACGGGAAGAAAGGAGTACACAGCGAAAAGAAAGCAAAAAAATTACCACAAAAACGACAATAAAAAAATTTAACAACAACAACAATAAAAATTATCTTAAAAAAACAACAACAAAAATGAATACCAAAAATTCGAAAAAAAAACGAAAAATTTATAAGAACCTAACAACAAACTTTATTAAAACAACAACAACAAAAAAATAATATCCAAAAAATTAAAAAAACTTGAACGAAAGCAAAAAATTGTTTAAAAGTAACAACAACAAAAAATATTAATAAAAACAACAAAAATTAATAAAAAACAAGCAAAAACTATTTTAAAAACAACAACAAAAATGTATACAAACAAAAAACAAAAACTATTTTAAAAACAACAACAAAAATTTATACAAACAAAAAAAAAATGATCGAAACCTCAAAAACAATAACAACAAAAATTATTTAAAAAAGCAATAACCAAAACATTAGTATCAAAAATTTCAAAAAATATAAACGAATATTAAAAAAATTATTAAAAACAACAACAACAAAATGATTTCATAAATAAACAACAACAAAAACTTATAAAACAAAAAACGAAAAATAATATGAAAGAAACCAAATAAATACATAGCAAAAAGAACACAAATTAAAGAAATAACAACAAAAAACAAATAATAAAATAAAATAACGAAATAATATTAATAACAGAGAACAAAGCAACATATTATAAAAAGAACAACAACAAATATTAATAAAAATTACAACAAAAAATTAAAAATAAAAACAAAAAGAAATAATAAATATGAGAAAGAATGAAAAAAATTAAAAGAAATAAAAAAATTTTAAAAAGCAACAACAACAAAAGTTAGTAATAGAAAACAATGAAAAAATGAATTTAAAGCGCAACGACTAAAATTAAAAAGAGAAAATAATAATAAAAACTACAACAACAAAAATTTAGAAAAACAACAAAGAAAAAAATTAATAAAATGCAAAACGAATAGAGAACAGCAAAAGAAAAAACGAAAATATAGAAAGGAAGAATATTAATAAAAACAACAACAACCGAAATTGTAAAATATAATGAAGAAGAAAGTTTGTATAATAAACAAAAACAAGTGTTGCTTAAAACACCAAGCAAAGCCCTAAAACACGAATTATTAATATTTTATTTAATGCCCACATACACATTCACACGCATATGTATGTATAGACGCGTAAAATAAAAGTACCGCCGCGCGATCACAAGACACGACGTTTGCGTTTTGGTTAGTCCGTTCGGTCTGCTGCTTATTAGACAATGCACAACGATTGAACGCACGCACGTAGACACTTCACTGCTTTGGTCACTTCTTCGTTTTAAGTGTGTGTTTCCTTAGTTAATTTATTTGTAATAATTTAATCACCTTTCTTTTCGCGTTTGAACGTCCGTTCACAATTTTCCAATTATACGTCGTTTTGCGCCAAGTTCGCTACTTCGTTCGCGTGTATCGAGTTCAACAGTCGTCAACTAACTGCTCGTCGTCGTCACCGACAATTGCTGATCACTAGTACTGGAGCTGGAGCTGAACGGAGCTGGCTGCTGTCTGTTAGCTGTTTTGCTATCTGCGGCGGTCGTCGTTGCCGTCGTCGTCGTCGTCGCGTTCTCGTTGCTGTTGTTGGTCGCTGTCGATATTGACTGCCGTTAATACGTATGTAAATATTTAGGTACAGCTGATGTGTTGCCTGATCGACATTTCGGAAGTTGGCCAAAAGCACCGCATTGTGTGTGTTGTGTCTGCGCCGGCGATAAGAGTGACCAGTTCATAAATCTTAAGGTACGCGAGTGCTTTACTAGTTGTTAAGCAAAATATTTACTGCATTTAAAGATATTACCTATTGAAGTTTGAAAAAAAATCCCCTCAGCACTCACGCGGGTAAGATAATGATTTTGGGGGTGGCAATATGTCAAAAATGCAGGGGGTGAAGACTACATGGGAACATCTACACACTTTCCTCAACGTCCAGCTTTCGCCAAACTAAAGTTGAACCCCGCGAATTGGCTGGAGTAGATATTATATTGATATCATCGGCCTCCTGCGCCGTTAGTTCTGCTTTTATCAGACTGGACAAGGAAGCAAAGCGAATGGGTCTGACAGTGAACGAGGGCAAGACGAAATATCTCCTGTCATCAAATAAACAGTCGCCGCACTCGCGACTTGGCTCTCACGTCACTGTTGGCAGTCATAACTTCGAAGTTGTAGATAATTTCGTCTATCTTGGAACCAGTGTAAACACCACCAACAATGTCAGCCTGGAAATCCAACGCAGGATAACTCTTGCCAACAGGTGCTACTTCGGACTGAGTAGGCAATTAAGAAGTAAAGTTCTCTCTCGACGAACAAAAACCAAACTCCATAAGTCACTCATAATTCCCGTCCTGTTATATGGTGCAGAGGCTTGGACGATGACAACAACAGATGAGTCGACGTTGTGAGTTTTCGAGAGAAAAGTTCGGCGAAAAATGTATGGTCCTTTGCGCGTTGGCCACGGCGCATTCGATGGAACGATGAGCTGCATGAGATATATGACGACATTGACATAATTCAGCAAATTAAAAGACAGCGGCTACGCTGGCTAGGTAATGTTGTCCGAATGGACGAAAACACTCCAGCGCTGTTGTTAACTCGGCTATAATCGCGTAAGCGGTGTCTACGCCAATAAAGAAGAAGAAGAAGAAGAGATTGTAGCCAGCTCTAGACACTTGACGGCCATGAGCTCGCGAAAAATCAACATATTTACCTAATATAACCTAAGCTATGATATTTTTTTGTATTTTTACAAGTAGTAACATACATATGTATGTAAGTCTGTTTAGGACTTGAAAGTTTAGAGCCCTCAAAAAGTCCAACCTTTCACATTTTTTCTGGGAAAATGGAAATGGGAATTAAATTTCTCTTTCAGATATTATTAAACACAACAATATTCAACTAGATACGTGCGATAGTCTCCATACCATCATCTCCCAGTTGGAAAAACATAGTTTACCGACTGACCCAAATGCTTTGACACTAAAGCGGATCCCGTTTCCACAACAGTCGGGTCTACGTAACCGGAACGGACCCGGATTTTTATCCGGCCAAGGAGTGTCAACACGGCAAATTTCTGCCGCTACAACAACAACAATACTAAAGTGGATTGAACAAGGTTTTTTAACGTTCTATCAAATTAGTAACGTTTTCAAGCCCTTAAAATGTACCTTAAGCCAAAAAAATTATAGATTTTCTTAAAATTTTAGTCTGAACAATTAATACAGTGGTGGTCAAAACATTTGCAACCAAAATCAAATATTTGTTTCTACCATTTTTTTTGTTGCTAAAGTAATGTAGAAAGTATCTATTTTGGGAAAAATTGGATCGTATCATGTGGAAAACCAATTGCTATTCCCCTGAATACATCAACATTAAGATAGATAGTATTAAATTTCATAAACTGCATGAAAAGATCAGCGAATCTTCCTTGCTTATTAAAATTCAACGAAATGAACTTTCCGAAAGATATGTTTCGAATCCAGGTTACATCATTTGTCTCCAGTGATGGATTTGCATTGGTTTCGTAGCTTAGCCAACAAATAGATGGAAATACCAAGATCTGTATACTGCTTAGCTAATAAATATATGGAAATACCAAGATTTGTATACCATAATTCTAAATCCAAAATCTAAACTGAAATTCGTGATAAAGTTCTCATAAGAACAGCTATCAATTTAATCGCAACAGTGCGCAGATCTACACAATTTTAATAGGTCCAGTATTTACGAGAAAGGCGATTCCCACAACAGCCGGTTCTACGTTACCGGAATTAATTCGGATTTTATCCGGCCACGGGCTGTACTTTCGGAAGTTTAACCTCAAAAAATCATCAAAGAAAATTGCAGTAAGTTGCGCTCAGATTTTATCGAAAGAATTCTTCGTTTTCACTCGAACTTCATATTTTATATGGGGGAATTTTTATTATAAATTGCCGTATACTCAAAAGGTGAATTCAGATAAAACAAATAGTTTACGATGACTTTTTCTACTAGTTCCACCATGATGTTGTTGTTGTTGTAGCGGCAGAATTGTGTTTTTGATCGAAAAAGATCAGAGTCCGTTCGGGTTACGTAGACCCGACTATCGTGGGAACGGAGTCCTGCCACGATTAAGTCATGCCATCACGTCATTCTACTGAGAAAAAAGGAATATGTTTTTTTACTAAAAAAAAATAATAATTTAATTTAGCTGGTCACCTTAATTTATACATACTACATCAGGCATTCATACAAAAGCACACATTAGCAAAAATAAGTACACGTACACATGTGTATGCATGCATGTGTTTAGGTACATACCTCTTTTTCCGACGCAACCAAGTGCTTTCGTAATAAGTTCCCTTATCCAAAATTCGCAATTGAGCAGCGTTCAGCCCGTTTCAACCCCCTTCAGCGAGCGGCCAAAGATGGGAATGCGCGCGCAGCAACTGAGGCTCTTCATTTCAATAATGAATGTCGAAAACAAAACAAAAACAACTAAGCCGCACAAATAAAATATGATAAACTGTTGGCAAAATAATTTAAAAAAGCACAAACTGCACAATGATTTCACTATAAATTCAACACATAAGCACTTTATTATATATTTATGCATAAATTGCATTTGCACTTCCTTGGTCTACAAACCACAAAATAAAATTTAAAAAGGGAAACCAATTGACGTTTAAATATTTGCTGTTGTTGCATATAAAATACCGGCGCACTTTAGTTAAATGAAAGCAACAACTTTATTACACACAACACTAGTTGATAATCCACGCTTTTTTGGTGTTGTTAACCTCTTCAAGGATCACTGATTGTCAAGGTGACGGCTTTCAATGTTTTAATATTCGTCAGCAGTTGTTGCGCATGCAATCGATATAACGCTTTTGCGCCGCACTAGCGGGCAGAATAACTGCTTTTCAAAACAAGTTTTGGTTTCCTACAAAATTTTGTGAAACCATCGCACGCCCATTGTGTAACAAACAAAACAAATCACTGCAGTTATAGATTTAGCGCCATTAATGACAATTTACAGTTGTCACACGCTTTTTGGAACTCGATTCGAAACTTTTTAAACATATACACAGTTATTCACTAAATTTTGTAGTAGATTTAATTAGTAACTACTTTTCTTACTGCTCATTTCGCGTTGATATTTTTTGTTTTGCTCTGCATGCGATTCGCCGCACAATGGCAAGTTAGCTAAGACAAACACCATATGCGGTAAATATGGTGTTACCAGTAAGTAGGGAAATTATTTTAAGCAATGAAAAAAAAGTTTTATCAAACGAACCGGGTTTGAGCCGTAATACTAAAATTTTCAATTAGTGCCGTAGTTCGTGGTTTCAAATTTGGCAAAATTTTATTGTATTAAAAGATAAATATTTCAATTTTCAATGTACAGCAACTTCCTAGTCTTATATTTCGTCAATTTGCCGTTCTGCTGTGATTCTGGGTCATGAATGAATAAAAATCACAAAATTGCAGACAAAAATTAATGCGAAATTTAAATTTAAAAAAATTTAAATGTTAGAAAATAATGAAATTCCCAAAACAAAAGCCAATTTAAAAGATTTTGAATTTTAAAATTTAGTTCATACTTCGGTTTTTATAATTTAAATATTAAAAAACCCACTGAAATTAGTTTTAACTATTACTTTACATTATTTGTGTATGGCTGCCTTATTTTGTTGTTTTCCTTTACACTATCTTTCATAAACCGATTTTCGCCTAGCTTTTGGCAAAAAGCTATCTGGCAACTCTACCGAAGTAACAGAAGCAGAAAACATAAAAAGGGCCAGGATAAAAGTGTGAAAATTTTCGTGAAAATTTTATTTTGTGCGCTACTTATAAACAAATACTGTGCTACGTATTTTGAATTATTGTACTCAATGATTCTAATGTTTACAAAATGAAACTGACAATTAAATCATGGACTGGCGTAGCAACTTGGCGATGGATCGCAAATGATGAAAATTGCGGCATCTGTCGAATGTCTTTCGAGAGTAAGTGCCGGAGCACCATTTATCAAATCAAATTTTTAAATATACATAAATATTATGCAAACAAAATCCAATACATTTCATATTTTTTTTTATAATAGGTACCTGTCCGGAGTGTTCGCTACCTGGTGACGATTGTCCTTTAGTGTGGGGCGTGTGCTCACACTGTTTTCATATGCACTGCATTGTTAAGTGGTTGAATTTGCAAACTATGAATAAGCAATGTCCCATGTGTCGCCAAAGCTGGAAATTCAATATACATTGAGCAAAAGCAACACTTGCTTATTTGCAAAACTAAAATAAAATAATAATAATTTCGTAAAAGTCATTATAGTTATTATATGCGAGTATAAAGCGCGAATAAAATCAATAACAAATTTATATAGATATCATTAATATTAAAAAAAACACGATATACACATGAGATTAGCAAAGGAACGTTCACGTGAGCGTGAAATGGATAGTGAATTGAATAAATTATGTTTGCCGGGTTTGCCGCCACTGCCAAAAAGTTTAAGCACAGCAGCTGCTGCAGGCGTTTCGTCGGCCGCCTCTTCAGCAACGCACTCGAATACGGCGTCACCGTTAAACAACCATCATCAGCATCATCATGCATTGCACGGTGTCGAGAGTGTGGATCTCTTTTTGGGACCCTCAACATCGGCGGCCGCCACTCGTAATCACTACCGACACGGTAGTTTGTCGTCGACACAAGAGTCACTGAGCGATCGTGAAAGTATACACAGTCGCGCATCTTCGTCGCACAGTAGTCATCATACGCCCACAAATACCAATACCGATAATGGTGGCACATCAATTTCGCTAAGTGGTGGCAGTGGTAGCAGCACAACCAGTACGTTGGACACACAACTAGCCATATTGCGCCGTGAAATGTATGGACTGCGTCAGTTAGATCTATCTTTACTCTCACAATTATGGGCACTCAACGAATCGATTCAGGGATTTCGTGTATTTCTACAAGAACAAGAAGCGCTCTCACCGCCATCACCCTCACCAACGCCATCTGACACTAATTCGCTTACATCAGAGGCGGAAGAGGAATCATATTCAGCGCAACCATTGAAATTACAACATCCCATTGTTGCACAAGCAGCATTACCACCTGGTGGCTCGACAACATCGCACGCCTCAACAAGTTCAGCGTCTGGCACGTCGGGCTCCTCATCGGCTACCTCTTCGATGGGTAAGCATGGCGGTATGCCATTACCGCCGGCACCACAAAAGACACACCCACAGCTGCCACGTATCCTGCAGCAACGTATGCGTCGCGCACCGCCGCCACCGCCACCAACAACACGACCCAAAACGGCTAGGGACGCAATGGCGGCAGCCAATGGCACAGCAACAACACCAGTGCCACAAAGACCAGCATGACAAAACCCATTCTTGGATTAAGCATACATGCAACGTAAAGTATTTGCTTAATTCAAGAATGTTGTTTCTAAACATAAATTTATAGCTCGTAAACTATTTAAACGTTTGTGAGTGTAGTACGTGTAGGCTTGTTGCCATTTGGGAATAGTCGTGCAAGTCGTAGAGACAAATGTTGTCAATTATGTGTTGCGATTGTGTCGCCATTAAGGATGAAAAACGGACACGTAGACGTTGAAGCGCAATTATGAATAACATAATCAAAATATATTCAGTGGATTTAATAATTGCGTATTTCGAAAGTGTATTTTAGACGCTTGTAAACGGTAAAAATTTGCGGTAGAATGTAGCGTTTAATTTTAAAAATTATAGCGCGTTTTATTCAGTGCGTTCCATGCAATTGTATCTAGTAAGTAAGCGCGTAAGCTAATCAAAATGTAATGAATGAAATATCGGTGTCGTACTGTACACATATTCCCAAATATTGCTGTTAAAGGGTTAAAAAACAAAGAAAATGTAACGAATTGAATATCAAACTTTAGATATACGAAAATTATTGATTAATACATATTGCTATAAAGTCGGTTTAAATCTTTTCCACTATACACTAACTTACATACACAACCCACATGCACAACAACAACGTGAAAGTGCACACATCTGTAACCAAAATACACATTGCATCCTAACACCATGCTGCATTTACGCATAGAAGAGGTGTTGTGACAATATGCGATGTCATTATTCACTCCACTCCATTGTAGCCCTTGGTGGACACATTTAACGAAACAAAATTATACTAGGAACTATGACAAAGCCGATAACAAAAGCGATCTTAGCTGATTTTAGCCCAATACATACCATAAATAAACCTAAACCGAAGTAGCACTAGACGTTCAATTTATATTCAGAAATTGCAATCAATTATATAAATTACATACATAAATAATGAACGGCTGCACAAGTCGACTTACAATTTATTTCAAATTATTCGTTTACCTAACATAACACTGCAATGTTCCTGGTTCTCAATGCATGTGCGCTGAACAGCGTAAGGAAAAATATGCGTGACATTTTCAAGTTAACCACTTACATTGCTGTAAATGTTATCAAAAAATGTTAATGCAATAGGTCACTCATTGCTTCGGAAATATCAAGTACACTTGTGCAGCAGTTTAATAAATAATAACGAATCAAGATCATCATTAATGCATATACATACATATATGACGTATTACATCGATCTAAATATTTAAATTAATTTATAAATCATAAATAAAATTGCAACATATAAGTAAAGCGAAAATTATAGTTGTATTGTAATCCGCATTATTAAGCGTTGTCAAGTTATACAAAAAATAAATAAATGCTAAATAAAATAAAAAAATAAATAAACGCATTCGCATACATATGTATATGCATAATAATAATAAAGAAAATCTACTTTGAAAATAAGCTAAGCTAAAATAAAACTTGTTCTCGTTCAATCGTTATAATCAAGCTCCTATTATAAGAAAATCTACTCCACTAATTTATACTCGAACTATTTTCCTTATAAATATCCTGGGGTGGTTGACAAGCGCCAGTCGTGTGAAGCATATGTTGCTTTAAAGAAATTATGTTGTAGCGGATTTTCCTAGAACGCAGATATACCTAATATAAAATTGTTTCTAAGCGTGTAATTGTTTTTACAAGCACTCAAAATTATAAATTTTCTCCAAATACATTGATTTGTAAACATGTTTGAATCACACATATGCATATTTACTACATACTAAACCTATTATAACTTATTAAATTATAATATAATGAAAGTGCAGAAATGTGAAGAAGAGAAACGTTGATATGAATTATGCAATAAATTATTAAACGAAACGAATTTTGTGTATTATTTATAACTGTTTAGTTTTAAAAAGCTCCGGTTTTAAATGTCAAATTACTTATGTGTTGTTGGTGCTGTAATGCAGCGCATCGCTACTCTCCTATGCATGGAATAACTTGCAATGTCAATTGTGAATTGGAAGCGTATTAAGACATGTTATTCTCATTGTTTTTATATTTTTTTCACACTATTGGTACACATTGTTTACATTTTAGTTCGAAGTGACCAACAATTATTTGCCAATAAAAATTACTTCACAGATTATTTTAAGTATAATTATATGTGCAATTTTATTTTGTTCTTTTTTAATACTAAACATATGCCATTCACTACAAATTTCCTGACTACGGTCATAAAATGCAGGGTAGATATTTATTCAATACTAAATTTCCAGGGTCCATAAATCAACCTCACAATGCAGCAGCCAATACGTAACGTTTGACTAATAAATGCAGTCAACAAAAGTGTACTATTGTTAGATTCAAGAAGCAAACGCGGTATTGGTGCAATAGGACATGTACTGCTCACTCTAAAATAATTTTTGCTTCCTTGCCATCGATGTAGACTTTTAAACCGTTGCGTAGACAGAAATCACGTTTGACATGCGCAAACAACAAGTCGGTCACCAGGAATATCTATAAGGCATTAAAAATAATTAAAAAAAAATATTTTTATAAACAAAATAACAATAGCTTACTTGTCCTGTGGAGAAAGCTAACGTTGTGCCAAAATAAAAGTTAGCATTCGCCGAGCCGGAATAAATCCATAATTGCCATAGCGCCGGCATCATTGATAAGGTGACCACGAAAAAGCAGAACACCACAAAGTTATGCGCCATAACTGTGTTTTATAATAAAGTAAATTTGTTTTCTGTTCTCACAAATGAATGAACGTTGGCACACTTACACTTCCAGCAACGACGCCACAACGGTAACAGAGCCAAATAGAAACTAACATCACCAACACTAGGATACGAACGGAATATAGACATTAATGCAATGAGCACTGTGGCTAGCAACAAGGGTTCTTTGCGCAATTTCAGTGATAATGGCACGAGGTAAAGGACGGTGGCATTCATTTGGAATGTGATTAGGAACATTGTGCGAAAGTGTTCGAACATTTCCGTAAAGAAATACCAGAAAAGTCCGATATTTGGTTGTAAATCGCGGTAAAAGAAACTAAGAGTAAAAAGGTAAAAAAAAAACAATTAAAATTATTACTTCAGACAATAAAAATCAACACTTACATAAAACCAAGTGTAGCATCTATAAAGCTCCAGCTATGTATTACCGCATAGTTCAAACCGGTGACTGCTAGACAAGCTGCTGCGAATAACGTCAAAACACCAATGGCACCGGTTGTAATGGATTTTGAGCGTTGTGCGAAAACCAATACAATTGGTGCAATGAGTACCAACGGATATAGATTACGCATTGTTTCCAGTGCTAAGCAAATAACACAAGGTAATAAATGGCGTTGCACGAGAAAATAGAGCGTAAGTGCTAGCAGAAAATTGCTGAATACTGTCGATGTGAGACCAGCGCAACTGAGTAATGATAATGGATTGAAGAGGTAAGCTAGTAATACACAACGCGGTATAACATCCATATCGGAAGCTTGTACTTGTAACTCCTCTGTGCCTACGGCAAACTCTAGTGCTTCCGCTTTTTGCTCAACAAGTTTTGTGCGTACAAATTTTTGTGCCAACTTATATAGTAGCGTAGCTGTTAGTAAATCGACTAGTACATAGAATAGTGGCACAAAGCTTGATATCGCACCAAAAATCCGTACAAGCAGCACTAAAATTATTGGCAGTTCATGTACGACATCACCGATGTAGGGGTCTATGCCATTTGCATGTAAGTATATGCCTTCTTGTACTGTTTGTGTGAAATTTGAAATTATTAATGAATATTAATTGCACTATTTTAAGCCGACAAACCTCGTTTGTAGGAGTTTATAGGCGTTGACACTTCAACTCTTTCACCAATCCACTGGAAGCTATGCAAGTAGTAGCGCGTTAGGCCACCAAGCGCCACCAGCAGTAATAACCTTTTTTCCATATTTTATTATAATATTTCGAAATTATTTCTATCCACCGGCAAAATATTTTTTGAACGCCAATTAAACAAACAAATTCTGACGAGCAAATTGCAATTGGCTTTCTATAAACATATGAAAATTATGGGTTGCCAAGTGGGGAATATTTACAATTTCGAACAAAATTCAAAAAATACAGGATTTTTATGAATTTAATCAAAAAAATGTTCAATCTTGATTTATAAAAAATTTATCCGTATCCACATTTCTATAAAAATTAATAATTTTTTTTTTTTAAGTTAGTTATCACTCAACAGCATGCACAAATATTTATGTTAAAGTTAATATGAGTTTCTTAAGTAGCAATTGACAATTACAAACGAAACTCTTGTGTATGTGATTTTTTATCCCTTTCTTATGTCAAGGGCTTAAAAGCTCTACTATTTATATGAATTAGTTTCAATTCTTATTATTTCAATCCATTGGAATTACGGCAGCCGGACTTGATGGGTTGTATTTCAAAATTTCTGTCCATGATATACATACTTCTTAGTCAGGCAACTCTTCACCATTTGCTCATTGTGAATTCACGCTTAAGAAGATCAAGCATTATTTACATCGGTATTGATAGAATTTTGTGTAAGTTATTTGCTAAAATATATTTAAATAAGAGAAAATCGATTGGCATTACAAATAATGGGGACTGTTGAGAAGGATAACTTTCCCGATAATGAAGCGCTTAACGAAATCACTACTGAATTTAAGAATATAACTGAAGATCCAACACAATTCCTACTTGTGTAAGAATTGCACGTGGTGCAACAAACATACAAAAACAAAATATACTAATTTTCTAATATTTTAGTGTGCCATCAAAAAAGCAGGAAGATATAAAAACGTTGTTACAAAAAACGTATCAAGCGTGTGTACGAAACGATGAAAGTAGCAAGAATGCGCTTGAAATACTGCCGGAGTTGGTTGTGGAGGACATGGATGAAGAACAAATTTGGCAACAGTTGGAGCTCCGCAACAATACAATACTAACAGCGTTAGTAGAAAATGCCTCAAAGTTATTGTCACTTAAGGAAGAGAAACTGGAGGTACGACTGGATGAGGATGATAATCAAGAAATAGAAGAGGAGTTAGAGCAAAGTGAAAGCGAAGCGAAAGATAATTCGGGCGACGCCGATTTATTTAACGGCGAGGTCGATGATGAAAGCGATGAAGAACAAAAAGTCTTTCAAAAAAAGCAAGAAGTCAAAAAGAAACGTAAGGGGCGCACATCCGTGGTAGATGATAAATTTTTTAAGTTAAGCGAGATGGAAGCATTTTTGGAGGACGAAGACGCTAAAGAAATGCGACGAAAAAATAAAAAGAGTGACAATGCGCTCGATGCAACGGTGGACTATTTTGCGGATGATCTGGGTATAGGGGATGAAGAGGAGGATGATGAAGACGCGAATCCAACATACCAAGACTTTTTCGACGAAGAAGATGAAGATGTAGACGTAAGTCTTGAAAAACCTACCAAAAAGCAAAAGGATCATTTCAAAGAGGTGCCAAGTGAGGATGATGAAGATATGAGTGTAGATGGAAATGAAGATGACGAAGAAGAAGATGCTGAAGATGACAACGAGGACGAAAATATGCAAAGTGAAGATGAAAATCCTGACAGTGATAACGAAGTAAAAACTCGCAATGAAGGCTTACAACCTGCCTCCTCATGCACTGATGATTCCGAAGATGAGGAAGATCACAAAGAACCAATGCCACAATCTTCATTCGAAATACGACAGGAGCGTTTGCAACAACGCATACGGGAGTATGAAGAGGAAGTTCTTGGTGAAAAACCATGGCAATTAAGAGGCGAAATTCAAGCCACTAGCAGACCGGCGAATTCACTACTTGAGGAGCTGCTGGAATTCGAATCAACCGTACGACCAGCACCTGTCATAACTGAGCACACAACACGTTGCTTGGAAGATATCATCAAGCAACGGATTAAAGATAAAGCTTGGGATGATCCGCAGCCGAAATTAAAACCGTTACAATCCCCACATGAATTCCGCAAACAATTGATATTGGATCAAGAAAAGTCTAAGGAATCGCTAGCGCAAGTCTACGAAAAAGAATATCAAAAAGAATTAGATAAATTCGATCCAAATCGTGCAGACGCTGGCGAGGAGGAACCGAAAGAGCATAAAGAAATTAAACAACTTATGCGTGCACTATTCGTTAAATTGGATGCGCTGTCGAACTTCCACTTTACACCGAAACCCGTGGCGCCTGAGGCCAGAATCATCACGAACACACCGGCAGTCAATATGGAGGAAGTAGCGCCAGTAGCTATTAGCGATGCTAAACTACTAGCGCCCGAAGAGGTCTACCGCGGACCGAAAAATGAGCTGGTCGGCAAAACAGAACGTAATCGTACGGATAAGAATCGCGAGCGCCGCAAGAAGAAGCAGAAGCAACGTGTTATCAATCGACTATTGGACGAAAAGAGCAAGAAGAAGCAGGAGTTGGGCATAGCGCCAACAAAGAAGGAGGAAAACGCCAAGCTGCTCAAGTCACTCACAAAGCATCGCAATGTTGAGAAGGTATTAATTATTTACTTTACTACCACATTCATTTTTATGCACTGAACAGGGTAACGAGCTGAGTATTGACGGCCAAGCACTGTCAACTCGGCAACGCTCCACAGAAACAACAACGAGGTGAGTCAATTTAGCCATATTCGTTGTTGTTGCTGTAGTGGCAGCATTCTGTCGAGTTGACAGTCGTTGGCCGAATAAATTCCGGGTCCGTTCCGGTTACCCCAATGTCACTGGGAACCTCGTCTGTTTCATATTTTCACGGAATTTGGCATGGATTATTATGGAAGATGTGACCATCGGAGATCAAATTGCTTAGATCGCACCAATATAGCTTATTTAGGTTTTTTTTTTTTACCTGTGATATACCCTTCAGTGTCATCGCAACCCATGTTAACATTTTTTCTTGTTTTCTAATACTTTTTTTCTGTCTTACAGTTAAACACCACCAGCGACGATCAGCGCGCATTGAAGTCTTCCAAGTCGTTCTTCTCCAAATTGCAGGACACCACCAGCGTGGCGGGCCAAGCGGCCATAGCGGCAAAGGCCAAAAGGCAAAAATCCACTGGGAAGGCGTTGACAGCGAAAAGAGTGAAATTGTAATAACTCCTATTGTGGACTTTGTTAATAATAAAGAAGTTTATTTTATTATATTACGTTTGTACATATGACTGACGTGCGCTTATTTGTTGGCCAAGCGCCTATCTAATGCAACAGTATACATATACATATGTACGTGTTAGTGAAAATATCCAAAAAATATTCCAAAATATTTTTTTTTTTGTTTTGTGTTTAATGTGTGACGTCAACTTTTGTGCGTACATTTCTAATGTAGCAATTTTGTGTTGTGCTCCAGGTCACGTGCCGCAACAATTAGGCTACTGCTGCCACTAGAGATAACTGTGTAATGATGTGCGTGTGTCTATGCTGTTGCGCGCGCCGGTAAATTCAAAGTAGCAGGAAAAGTTACTTTTATTACATGTTTGTATGTGTAAATGTCAGTAGATTCCGTTACAGTTAGGCGGAAAACCGTATGGGGTAATCATAGCTCAACACAGCAGATCAACAACTTAAATATGCCACAATTTTAGACACAGTATACGGTTGATGTTTGTGTGTGTGTGCCACGGACCATGGGGGTCACAAAACTATGCGCGTGTCATGCAAGAATAAAATGGACTTGCAAATATGATAACTTAATATGTTATACATATGTATGTGCAAATCTTTGAGTGTGTATTTATATATTTTAATACGAATGTGCATATGTTTTTATAAGTGTGTGTGTTTAGCTAGTCGGCGCAGCATTCAAAGATTACGCTTTTATGCGTAGGTTGGCATTGAAATTTGTGCACAAAAAAGCAAAAAGACCGTTTTTAGAATATAATTTGTTGTAGAAATTTTAACAAGAGTGTGTGAGAAATCTGTATATGTATGTATTTGTGACGGTGGTTAGTCATCAATGGAAATTCACGTTCTTTACACACGTCAGCGGCGCCATTGCGCACCTAGGCACATATTGCAACAATGCAGATTAAAATAATTGCATATTTATTTTTAGTAGCATAAATGAAATACACTTACATACATACATACATTTGTGCGCATACACATACATACATAAGGGTGTTTGTTATTTCCTAAGTTGATTTTTATACCCTGAACAGTTTGTCACGAAGTTTATGGAGACAGAAGAAAACATTTGAGATCCTATAACGTAAATTATATATACATATATATATGCATATATTAAAATTTTTTGTTGTAGATATAAATAAATTATGTATATATGTAAATAAAAGCGTGACAAGCTGAGTCGATTCAGCTTTGTCTGGTCGTTGGTCTCTCCGTATATACGCGAACTAGACTCTTAGTTTTTGAGACATAGTTCGGAAGTTTTGCACACGGTTCTTTTCTTCCTAAAAAGCCGTTCATTTTTCGAAACCAGCAATATCGGATGACTACAACATATAGTCGCCATACAAATTGAACGCTTAAAATTAAGTTCTTGTATGGAATTTTTTTTTATTTGACAAGATATCTCCTTGAAATTCCGCATAAAAAGCTGTCCAACTTAATGCTATAATCCTCGAAGAAATTGTTCGGCTCCGACTACTCTAGCATATAGCTGTCATACAAACTGAATGTTCGTTTTCAAGTGCTTGTATGGAAAACTTTTTAATTTGACGAGATATTTTCACGAAATTTAACATCGTTTATTAACAAAGCCAATGCTACAATCCTTGAAGACATTTTTCAGATCCGACTACTCTAGCATATAGCTGTCATACAAACTGAACGATCGGTTTCAAGTGCTTGTATGGAAAACTTTTTAATTTGACGAGATATTTTCACGAAATTTAACATCGTTTATTAACAAAGCCAACGCTACAATCTTTGAAGAAATTTTCCAGCTCCGACTACTCTAGCAAATAGCTGTCATACGAACTGAACGATCAAAATCAAGTTCTTGTATGGAAAAGTTTTTCATTTGACGAGATATCTTCAAAAAATTTGGCATGGGTAATTATCAAAGCCAACACTACAATCTCCGAGTAAATTGTTCAGATCGGATCACTATAGCATATAGCTGTCATACAAACTGAACGTTCAAAAACACGATTAAGATATTTTTATACCCTTATATACATACATATATGCTATAAAAAATGCACCTGTGAAGGGTATCGCAGCTTTGTTTAAACGAAATTTACGTTTTTTTTTGTTTTTTTCCAAAAAAAAGTATTCTTAAAAGTGATTTTTATGTACATTCTGTGTTGCTCATACGACATGGTGTACCATATGAATACAGTGCATTTGAGGCATAACTTTTAAGGGAATGCGTTTATAAAACAAAAATCTTTAAGATTTAGTGAACAGAAATCAATTTGGTGTAAAACAGTCATCCTTGTACATATACATATGTATGTGCGTATAAATATTTTTTTCATAGTACCTAGTTGAAGCGTAGGGCCTGAACTACATATACCTACATATTTTTAAATATACAAAGCGCACTGCATTTATGCCAACTGCTCATAAAAATAATCGCAATGCTTTCATATACATATGTATGTACATGCATGTGTAATTAAATGTTCATTCGTTCTTATTATTCAAAAGCAATAACGCCATATTCGCTCTACCATCCTCCCACCTAGTCGCTCGCTTGCTATAAATATGCATACGAGCTAAACAAACCATATTGTCAATATTATGCACTTTGTTACTCATCAATGAAAATTGTGTAATAAATTTCAAATCAATTGACTTTTAAAATCAATCCAACTATGAAGTGCAAACGACTGCCCACGCGGTTTACAGTGTTAAACGTTAAAGGTTCACACAATTTGCTTTTATTGTCAACGTATACTAGGATGGCGTTAGCATTAATTTTTAATATATATTTAATGTATTTCTTGGTTAAGTGCGAATACATCAACTACAAATATATAAATAAACACATAGTTGCACTTACATCCATCTGATCAAAATTGACACGGACTGACATAAAAAAAAACTTTTGATGTATTCTAGCACAAATCTTAATTATCGCTTTCAAAAGAGGCTTCTGTACCAAAACAAGCATGAAAACATTGAATTTCATACACTTTTCATAAACCTCGGCTGGAATAGTAGCCTTCAGTATCTTCAACCAATTTAGATTTTTTTGAATTCGGCACATTTTTCGCGTGCAACGCGCTAGAATGCTAAATAGTCAACGTCTGATTCATAAACCCCCATCTCAGCGCCAGTAATGATGCGTTTAATGTATGCAGGGTTCTCAGCTACGTAGTCAACCAACTCTTTTGCAAGAGATTCAGGACCTTCATACCCAAAACATTAAATAAAATGTGTTAAGTCAATCCATAAGACATGTTGAAATTCTTCGCTGTCTCTCTGATGCCAAAACGACGATTTTCAAGTGCTGCTTCTCAATCTTTTTCGCTGTTATTGTCATTGACAGAGGTGTATGGACGACTAGTAGATATGTTACAAGTTTTTTATGACTTGACAACCTTCATTGAATGATTTGTGTCACTCAAATACTTGGTCGTATTGCCATGAGCCCATAAACACTAGAGTGATTAAAAAACAAAAAATTTTTTTTCATTTGGTACTCGGAAAATAGGTTCCTAGACACCTCTAAGAAAGCCTCTCCAAACGTGAGTTTTTAATTGTAACGGGAAGGTCCTCCTACATACAGTTTTCTATTTTTTCTTATTATCAGATAGAAAAATTTATATCTTGCTTCCAACTACTTGAAAAAATATCTTGTTCCTTAGATTTTGTAGGAAATTGAATGCTCTACAAAAAAGGTCTATTATGATTTTTTCGTAAACCCAAACATTTAAAAGATATTAACAGTTAAAGTTTGATTATTTTTGGGAGAATTTTTTATTTCTTATGAATTTTATAACTCAATGAAAAAAAAATATTATGAATAGGTTTTTGGAGAGACTTTCTTAGAGGTGTCTAGGAACCTATTTTTCAGAGTACCAATTGAATCACTCTAATGAACACAGTGACTAACCCACGAAAGAAGATAAAAAAAGGTTTTGCTATGCGTTTGGTGGTACTCCAGAGAATCTTCGAATAAGAGTTGCTTCTCTATGGCCAGCTCATCATTCAGATCGGTCCCATCAGAACAAGACCTGGTCTGTGAGATTCGTCAGAAGCTAAGGGAGTTTGGTTGCAAGGTTCTTATGTATGCTCTTTATAGTCTGGACTTGGCATGAAGTGATTACTTCCCATTCCTGTCTATTTTGAATGGTTTTGCTAATAAAAAATTCGCCTCAAGAGAAGCTTGTGAGAAGCGACTGTCCCAGGTTTTTCTCAGTAGGGAGGAGGGCCTTTATGAGAGCGGCATTATGAAATTAACTTTAAATAATGGGATAAAAGGCACCACTTAAATCGGATAATTCGAACAACAAATTTGTTTTCCTTTTAAGGGTTGGGTCCACTTAATTAGCATCATTTGGATTCTCCAAATACTTTAAACAACCATGTGGTTGTTGATGACGTTGTTGCGTTATAAAATATACATCAAATAATTTTGAGTAATGTTGCCGAGTTCATAATAATCGGCAGGATAAAATTCTGGACTTGGCTAAAATTCCATAACTTCAGAACTAATCGAGTCTGCAGTGAATAATTTTCTTGCAGCTGTCCAGTCTGAGCGATCTGGCCTATGTGTGACCATTTTGGTCATCCAGAACTGTCCCCTGCGCTGGTCGCATAGGTCCCGTCATGTCTTTTAATGTACTATGCTGTACCCATCTTGCCTCTAAACAAAGCCTTGTGCAATCTAGGTACCTCTGGCGTGAAGGAGACGTTGCCACAGAATTTCCTGAAAATGTTCGTCTTCGCGAACCTAATTTCTTTGTTTTAGTATTAGATGCTGCTTATATTCCTCCCACTTGCCTTTACGTTTGGCTTTGTTGGAAAGCCTACGTACTGACTGCCTAAGCACTGCGAGCATAATAGGCCAACTTGAACAAGTTTGTTTCCTGGTAGCCCTTTAGTGGACAGGCGCAATGATAAGCGTCCATTATGAACTGGTTGGTCGCAGTCACACTGTCTAGCCGCGGTGTACGCACTATAGAATCGCAACTTTTTGCTTATACTTATTTAGCTCTAGAGTTTCCCTAAAGACGTCCCAGTTCGTAGTTTTAGGTACACGAATCGGCTGTCGGTTTTTGACCTTTACCTTCAGTGCAAATTGTATGATGCTGTGATCTCACAGTGGGGGCTGCTGTAGCTGTCTCCTCTTGAAGGTAGGCTGATGCAATGACGAAGTTAGAACATTTCTTGTTCTTCACCTGCACCGGCACTAGATCCTGCCTTAAAAACTTAATAAAAAAAAATGAAATCGTTTCTAATCTCTACACAAGAACGAGGACTGTCGCTAGAGAGATACTAAATTACCATGCTTTTTCTCGAATTGACGCCCCTTATCTGTCCTCTGAAGATCCATGGCTCTTGGATCAAAAGAATACCTCGGTTATTCCATTCGAACCTCCTCGTGATGGGGCTGCCGTAATAATAACTGTGTATTTTAGACCTCAATGCCGGTAAAAATCAAAAAAGTTATGTTTTATATGGAAGTAACTTACTGCTTGAGAAATATGTATACCCATTGAGACTTAGATTTTTCGCATACTAAGGCTTTGGGGAGGGAACTTTAGTCCCGTTTGCATCACAATGGGCCTTCTAAGGCATATGTGCGTCGTAAGACAACCACTCTACCTGACCTAAACTAACTTAAGCTCATGGATAAAGATTACTCTAGTACACCAGGCTACCAGGCAGGCTATTAAGGGATGCTCATTGAACTTTCTGCTTTCAATTTTCCGAATTCCTTCCGCGCTGCACCTTTTATGACGACATATTTGTTCGGTAGGTCGAAGACATTTCCATAACAGCGTAGTTAGAATCAAAAAAACCAGAAGGGAAATCGTTACAAAACTAAAAAAAATGCAAATGGAATGTTGAGCTGCACATAAATAGTCAAATATGTGCTCATTATTAAGAAAAAATCTTGTATACGTGAAAAAAATACCGATTTCCCCTTTCAGACAACACGGGAAAGCTTTTAAAACACCAGTTAGTAAGTGGAGTTTTGTTCTGTTGACGTCTTTCGATGGCTTTAATGTCTGCAGGGACAAGTATGGGAGTATGTAAATTAACAATTTTGTACTTACTGAAGTTAAACTGAAGTGAAAGGAATATAGCTGGCAATAAGTGCATATGTGAGAAAGCTGGAAATTTCAATCAGTGCGCCATAGTTTGAATTTATGGTAAACATGATTGAGTCTTACTGATTTTACAAGAATTTTGCACTCAATCGTTTTTATGATGGTTGAAGCTCTGAGGCGAATGGAAGCTTTATTGTGATGAAAAGCTTTGAATGCAAGCGAAAGCTGTTTGATCAACCGTGTGATAGCTCTATAGTGAAGTTCAATATTCTAAGAGACTACATTATTTGAATTTTCTAGAAGTTTTAGTTACTTGTTTAAAACACTGACTAAAATCTTTAAAGCTAAAATTTAATATAAATTTTGAATCAATTCTTCAACAACCTTCAGTCTAACATATTTACGAGTACAGTAAATATGTGTATATACATATATGTAAATATATACCTGTATATATAACTACGCACTGATACACATTTCATCATTAACTTTTCGTTTTATGATTTGCTTATCGCAGCGTTTTCATTATGCTACGCTTGTACTCGTGCAGACCTTAAGCTAATGTATCGCCATTTGCATGATAATTATCTCTGCTGGCTGAAGTCATAATTAGGCAACTTTTGCTGCATTTCGTATTCACATTTTTTATTATCGTATGCTGTCGTAAATAAGCCAAGGCCCCCCTGCATGTATTACATGTACATATATATGTATTTCTCGGCCTAGACGCGACAACCAGCAAATAGACGCGATAAATGAATAATATTAGTAATAAATCTATCTTAAAATGTTGTCAAGCAAAAATGTTGCAGAGAGATAATTTAAAAGCCTAAAAGTAGACTTTAGTTATTACAAAATAATATTTTTTTGTAATAATTGCATTGTCCTTACAAAAAAAAAATTTTTTTTTGTAATAATTAAACAGCAAAAAAATTATAAAAAATCACTTGCAAAGATCAAAAAGCCGGGGAAATACCTACGAAGCTTTATATTAAAAACCGAAATAATTCAACAATCACAGTCTGACACAATCGTGAAAGGATTAAGATAAAACTTAGTATCTTATTGACTCACTTAACCACACCTTACACTCATTTAGTTTCATTTATACATCTCACATGTCCGAAATTCGTGAGTATTTAGAGCTTGACAAGCTGGCTGACAGGAGTAATGGTTGAAAGTTCTACGAAAAATGCGGCGATTAACAGAAGGTTTCAAGACCGGAGCATATTCTTGTAGAACACCCAGAGGTGATCTAGTGACTGATGCCCAAATCATACTGAAAATATGGAGGGAGTACTTCTCCAGCCTGCTAAATGGCAGTGAAAGCATAACGTCAAGAGGTGGTGAACCCGATTCTTCATTCGATGACGATGGAACAGATGTTCCATTGCCTGACCATGAAGAAGTTCGAATAGCAATTACCCATTTGAAGAACAACAAAGTGCCGGAGGCCGATGGATTGCCGGCCGAGCTATTCTAATACAGCGTGGAAGAACCATCTCTTCGGCTTCATGCCGCTCTGTTTGAATTTGGTATTCCCGAAAATTTAACACGGCTGTTTAAACTGACGTTGAGCAATACCAAAAGTTACGTCACGATCGGGAACGACCACTCCGAATCTTTCTATATCGAAGTAGGTTTCAGACAAGGCGACTCCCACCCTATCATGCGACTTCATCAATCTACTGCTGTAGAAAATAATTCCAGCTGCAAAGCCGAATAGAAAAGATAAAATCTTCTACAAGAGTGTACAACTGCTGGCGTACGCCAATGACATCGTCATTATTGACCATAACAGGCGCGCCTTTAGTTCTGCTTTCTCCAGGTGGACAAAGAAGCGATGCAAATGGGTCTGGTAATCAACGAGGGCAAGACGAAATATCTCCTGTCATCAAACAAACAGTCGACGCATTCGCGACTTGGCTCCCACGTCACTGGTGATAGTCATAACTTCGAAGCCGTAGATAATTTCGTCCATCTTGGAACAAGAATTAACACCAACAACAAAGTAAGCCTTACAATTCAAAGCAGAATATCTCTTGCCATGAGGTGCTATTTCGGTCTGAGTAGGCAATTGAGAAGTAAAGTCCTCTCTTGACGAACAAAGACCAAACTCTACAAGTAATTTATCATCCCCGTCCTGCTATATGGTGCAGAGGCATGTACGAAGTCAATCTGATATTTCAGCATCAAGTTTTCAATAGAAAGGTTCTGGGTAGATGGAACGATGAGCTGTACGAGATATACGACATAATTCAGCGAATTAAGAGACAGCGGCTATGCTGGCTAGGCCATGTCGTCCGAATGGATGAAAGCACTCCAGCTATAAGAGTACTCGACGCAAAATCCGGCGGGTAGTCGAAGAAAGAAGACTTCCACTCTTTTGGACCAGTTGGAAAAGGGCCTGACTACACTGGCGCTGTTGTAAACTCGGCGATAACCTAGTAAGCCAATGAAGAAGAAGAAGCATGATTGGAATACTCAATGGTCTGCAATAAATATTTTCGAACTTCCGATTAAGAAATAAGAAATCCTTATGAAATTCAGAAAAAAACTAATTACAATAACAGTGTGTTCCTTTGCCTCAAATACTCTTTGCGATGTAGTTCAGAGAGCTTAAGCCTAGTAAAGAGATGTTGCGATACGGTACGGTTTTATCAACTCGATAAAAACAACTATCTCTTCCGAGAGTTTTAGGTGTCTAAGGATGTTGTATTTCTAGGTCTCACGTTAGACTCCACCTTACGGTGGAATAAGCATGTGAAAATAACACTATCTAACGCTATAAAAGCACTCATGGCAAGCAGACGCCTATACGGAAGATGTAGGGATGTAAACCAAACATCATGAAATGACGTACTATATACCATGGTCGTGACATATGGGGCGCGAGCTTGTGCATCGAAGGCATAGCAGGCTTCGATAAGTCTTCAACGGACGAAGCTGGAAAAACTTGTCTGCGTCTGCTCCACTGGGGCAATGCGGACTTGTTCAACCACAGCACTTGAAGTCATACTGGAGCTACACCATTGGCTCTTCTTCCAAAAGACGGCGTTACGAAGACGGTTAACTCTAAAAAACAGTTTAAAGTTACCTTTGGCTGTTAGGCGGACTGGTGTGATTTCTTACTTCACCTTCTACTGCTGGACAGCACTATTCAGTGGTAGTACCACTGTGGTACACTGCGGCCCGAAGACACCGTAAGGAACTGAGGTACAAAAGGTAAGCAAAGTTCAAAGATATGATCAACCTCCCACGAGATAAATTCGGTTTCCTTTAAAAAATAAATAAAATTAAAATATAAAAATTTATAAAATTTTAGCTCTAAAATATTTTAAAAATTAGTTGAAGAAAAAATGCTTGATTGATAAGTTAAAAAATGAAACAACAACTAATATTCATTTGTCCTTAAAATTGAATTAATAAACAACTTAAAAATCAATAAAAAAAACGTGAAAAATTAAATGAAGTAAAAAAGATAATAAAAGAACTAAAAACAAAAATAAAAATTAAAAATATAAAATTTATGAAATTGTATTTTGTAATATTTTGAAAATTAATTAGAGGAAAATGTTACCAAAGTAAAAAAAAAATATTCATTTCATGAATTTCTCGTAATTTCAGCCGCGACTTTCCCACACCCGTTTCTAGTCAAGCGTGTGTGGTAGAAAAGCAAAACACTGTTTTCTGATTGCATACAACAAAAATCCCACACAAAATGCTGTACACAAACCAAATATAAATGTAGATATGTATGTGTGTACATCGATGCTACATATCATATCTAAAATATCTGCGTATATCGACAGTCACATGGAGCATATGTGCAGTAGCATGTTATGTTACGGCGCTTTATGTTGCTATTTGCCGAAAATACGCGCACAACAATAAAAACGCTAGCAGCATTAGCAAGCGGATTGTGGCTTATTTCTGGCACATTATGGGCTTTAATGTCGCTGTGTCAATGATACGTGACACTTTTGCGCGCCAAGTTATGCCAGCTATGCGCCACGAGTTCACCAAAAATTAGCCAGAATATTTGTGTAGCGAAAATCACTCATACGACCTGGTGCACGGATGTCAAAACGAAAATCAACTAACGATATATGTGTGTGTGAGCGTGTGTGTTTGTAGTTGTGCAAAGTTAATTGAGAACTTTCTAATGACTGGTAATCGCCGAAAATACAAAAGTCATCATTTTTATTGTTTTTGTTGTGGCAAAAGTTGGGATAAATACATAAAGTGATGAGTTGTGGAATGGCGGTGGCGTATGAGCAACGTGCCGTGGGCAGTTAATTAGTGTTTAAGTCCATGTTGAGTGGTCACACTTAGCTAATGTTGACTACATGGCGTACAAACACATTATATCGAAGCCCTTAATTCGCAGGAAGAATAGGATAAAAGTGAAAACGATTGAACTCATTAATTTGTATTAATTTGTGGGGGAATCCGAATTACTGATTGATAATTTTGGTGGAATTTTATACAAATTTGGGGTTCACTTACCTCAAATATGTAGTATTCATATAGTTTCCTGCAATTTTTCCACATTTTGTTTGGTGCACATGAAAAGTAAAGTAAAATTAATATGTTGCATATCTTTAGGGGTGTCATATAATTATCTAAGTCGCACACCTAATATTTCAATATCAATATGACTATGATGCAATCTTACAAATTTGGCATTTTTAAGGGGTTACATGGATTTCTTAGGGTAAAAACAGTCTTTTTTCATCAATTTTATTAAAAAAATTTAATATTTCGTTCGAATTTTTAATTGTTACAAACATACACTACTAATCAAGAAATTCTGAAATTTTTGGAAAAAAAAAATTTAAAACCCGATCATTGCGATGCCATTTCCAATGGCCCCGTTGGCGGGATAACTGAAAATTGGATTTTTGACAGACATTTTTACAAACGAAAATTTTAGTGAAAATTTCGCGACATTTTTTCAAATAGTTGTAATCGAAAAGAAATCCTTCGTCCAGGTCTTTAAGAATTGTATCTTAAAGAGCTGCGTAATATTAAAAAATAAAATTAAGATTGGTTGAATACACATCGAAAAATCCTGTCAATCGACTTCAAAAACACAGTTTTGTGAAAAACGCGTTTAAAGACGGCTAGGCTTGCCTCGAGCTCACAAGTTCTCAAGGCTGTATCTCTAAAACTATTACTCGGATCAACTTGGAAATTTCGAACAATATTCCAGAGGTGAATTTAATAAGACAATAAAAAAGATTTTAGAAATTAGGTTTTTTGAAACCCAAAAACCCATGTAAACCCTTAAAGCTAAGTAAATAAGTTTTGATAAATTAGTACATCAAAAATTTAAAACCTTTTTCTGTATTAAATATTAACATTATTAAATAAAATATTCATAAATAAGTTTTTGGAGTAAAAATATTTTTATCACTTTCGTAAATATAATTTTATGGTGTTACCACCCATTCGTGGCTAAATTATTTGATTGGGACCAGTTACCATAAAAAATTGTATGTTGACAGTTTTCTTCGATTATCGAATTCCTTCCGACCGGTCAAACTGTCAACAAAGGATATTGTATGAGTGTTAAGCATCGTTTGCGCGAAGCTGTTCCTAAAAAGTGGCTGGAACTATGGGCTGTCAACTTTTGCATTTTTCACCACGATAATGATTTAAGTACAATGATATACTGTCAGCCGAAAGTGAAGGAGTCCGGAAGGTTTTTATGGATTTGACTCCAGCTGATTCATTTAAATTTTGCGTGGAAGCCGATTGGTATCACATTTTTTATGTTCGTGCCAAGTTTAATATTCATATGTCCAAATATTAGCAGTGGAAAAAAAATTAAATAAAAGAGATTGTTTGAAATTATGTGTTTCCAATGAATCATTTCTATGGAATCCTTGAAAATGGATCAGAAGTATTTTGCTTTATCACGAACACAAGTATTTTAGGGGTAGAAAGCATTCAGTGAAGATCGCGAAGTCATCAAAAATCATCCTCATACGAGTCGTCGCCATTGAAAAAGTTAAGAAACAATGGTTGTAAGTCAAGATGCTGCCATCAGAGAGATAATAAAGGATCTCAGAATCTGCTATTGATCGACTTAACACATTTTGGTTAATGTTTTGTAACCAAAGGGCCTAAATATTTTGCAAACGCGATATCGAGTAGAGATCATAAATGGTTGATCATTACTGGTAAGCAGACGTGGGTTTATGACTCCGAAACTAAAAACACCAAAACTCACTGAAGATCATTCCTATCGAGGCTTACAACAAGCTTATGGAAAATAGGATTAAGCGTTGGCATTTTTGGATTGCCTAAAAAAAGTGTATGGTAAAAACGAGACTTGAGTTCAAACACATACTGCCAGCCGGAAGTATAGAAATCGGAAACAGATTTTTAAAGAAAAAACACAGAAACTTCAAATTTAATGAGGAACGTTTGTTAACATTCGAAATAACATTCTTTGGCATTTATTTTTTGAAGATTATCTCTTTCAAATGTTGGCTACGTCTCAGATGGTCCATCCGTTGATTTAAATTTTCGATTACTCGTTCGAGCATTTCGACTGGTAACTGGGGCACAGATTTTAGACTTTTGATATATCCCAACAGAAAAAGTCTAATGTTGTGATTTCATATGATTTTGGTGGCAAATTGACCGGCTCATAACATGAAATTATCTGCTCACCGAAGTGTTCTCTTAATAAATCCATTGATTGATACGATGTGTGAGTTTCAACTTCAGGCATCAAATAGTCGATAATCATGACGCAATCATGGTCGCCATTGACGGTTACGTTCGCACCGGCATAATTTTTGAAGAAATGTGGTCCGATGATTTCTCTTCATGTTGTTCTTCGTCCCAAATGCGGCAATTTTACTTGTTTACATACCCATTGAGCCAGATAGAAGCCTCATCGCCGAATAAAATTTGGGTCGAAAACGTCGGACCTTCTTGGAACTCTTCAAGCGTCCATAGTGCGAAGCGATGTCGCTTGGGAAGGTCGAGCGGCTTCAGTTCAGTTAAGATCTCGACGTAAAATGCGCCGTCGTTCCATACATCAGTCCGCCGAATTGACTGGACCGTCTTCGTGTACACTCTCAGCTACGGTTGCTATATTTTCTTGTTAGACTCAAGTTTTAAAAGTGTCTTCACATTACTTAACTCCTTTCTTACTAAGCGGCTGTTCAAAAAATATTTATTTCTCATAATGCAATAAGTATGACTAAATTATAATTGAATAAATATTGAGTTCGTAACAACCCTAATTTGTCAGACTCCAAACTAATTTTTTTTTCTTTTTTGTTTGCA